>NC_143488.1:30505606-30729606 GCF_027475165.1 Benincasa hispida | reverse complement strand
ATCATTGCGTTGATCATCTCTTCATTCTTGATTGATGGGCGTAATGGGATGTAGATGCGTTGTTCATTTCGTGATCCATGAACACATGCGGTGACTGATTTCCTACAAAACATAAACTGAAACATTCTATTCTACCATCGCAATGGTTTTAATGGGTGTATTGACGACATTTTATAATTTTCGCATTTCTTAGCCAATTTCTATACTATCGACATAACTTTTCTTTCTTTTAGCTGCAATATCTAAAAAAAAATAGTATAAATAACTTGTATTTCTACAAGTTATCAATGTCACACCCCCTCCCGAGCCTTAATCCACGACCCAAAAGAGGGCGTGAAGACAGCCAACATCACCCTTTTTTCTCATCAACTATACAACCCTACTCACAACTAGGACATCTAGTATACCAACAATTCTTTATTTGTACTAACAAATAAGAATGTCTACAATATTCATTATAAATTTTATATAAATGATCTAGCTATTCTAATGATCTTCAACTACCCCGATCTGAGTCATGCTTTGTGAGAGATTACAAATTCCTAGTGTTGGTGGCTTGGTGGCTTTTCCCTGAACGCTCCATTTTCGCTACCTGGGGAGGAAAGAAAAACAAGAAAACATGAGCTATAAAGCCTAGTGAGTGGTGCCTTTAAATAAACAATAAATTTTATTTTAGAAATATACTTTTGGAAATCAATACATAATCAACCCCAACTTGACCGCTGGTTACTACATAACGCAAACATCCCTAGCTTTACCATTGGTTATCCCTAGCATGATCATACATTTTCCCCAGCACTTTCACACGTACCTAAAGTAATGTATCAACAATTCCTATTGAGACTTTCCCTATACCCTAAAATCCCGCCAATGTGCACATCGACTATTTTCCCACTAGCTATGCTTAGGTAACTTGACTATATTTCCCGCCAGTCATCACCGACTATAATTTCTCGCTGACTGAAGTCGACTATCTTTTCCCACCAGCCAAAGCCGACCATATTTTCCTACCATGTACCTTTTCAAGCATGCTAACTATATATCTCAGGTACAATTTCAATTTCCAACATAAACATGCAAGCAATATCTTAACAAGCATAGTAACAAGATAAACATATATCCCTGATCATGCCAATTTTACATTACCCCCTATATATATTTACCTATATATATATATAAATTACATCAACAATACAATAACACAATAACCACTCACGGTTTTTGCAGGTATTCTCTTCTACAAGTTCACCTAGTTCCCTTTGAAACATTCCCTGGATTTCCTCCCATTTTCAAGGAAATTCCAAATTAATACCATAATTCCTCAAACTAATTTTAAAACATCCAAAATATCCTCTTATACCAAATTTACCAGCTTACCCTACTTAAAATGACCAAAATTGCCACACCCCTCAAACACCTCGTTTAGAGGTTATTTTGATTAAATCTGGGCACTGGTGCTCGTGACAGGGCGTGTCAGCGTGTGCACACGGGCTGGGCAAGGTGTCTGTGGTGTCAATCCTCGCATAGAGGGCATGCAGTGTGGGCGGGAGGTGGGCGCAATGCGTCGAGCAGCGATCGCTGCGTCCGTCTGCCAGCACGTCTGGTGATGCACTCATGCGTTGGCTTCTGGGCATGCGTCAGGCCTGGGTGACAGTCTGAGCCTTCCACCTTGCTAACACAATTCCATTCTCCTCAGCACTTCGAATGCTATGGCAGCTTGAGACCTTACTCTCAACTCACTATTTAGGACTTTAGAACTTGAAACTTGGGAATGGCACGAGTAAAATGCTCATGCCAAGCCCCCTAATTATAGGTGTCCCGAGCTCCTCTCCATGCGACACCTCAAGTCTTGTCTATCCCTCATGCTGCCAACACTAATCCCTTTCCACCACGACCTTGAGCTGTTTAGCCTTAGTTTGCCAATGCAAAGAGTTCACATTGCATGTCATATTAGCCTTACACCTCATACTTAAATAGATAAGGATTACTTTGCATGTAATATCCTTGAGCCATATCATATTTAGGCTATCTCCAACGCAAGTTTTCCTTGGTGATCGCATATCTCTTCAAATGATCGCATTTCCCACTTGATAATCGCAAGTTTAGTATCATGATCACAAGTTGGTCTGTCGCCCATCTACTCTCGGCCTTCCACTAATGCCTTAGCCCCAAAGCCTTTAAGTTACCTCATCTTGGATTGCATACCATGCGCTCCTCATGCCATTTCCTACTTTGGCCAAGCCTACCAAAACACTTCCATCACCCACTAACCTCAAGCTAGTTCATTTTGCCCCAATGGGACCATCGCTTAGCCTATGTCATGCGATATCCTTGGCTCACTAATCCTTACATAGCCATTATCGTATGTAAGCTTTTTCCCGCAATCAATTATCCTCAATACTAATCAACGCATCCCATGGTACCATCGCTTGGCCCATGATGCTACTGCATAGCCCATGCTAATGCATACTAACCTTAAAGCATTTATTCAACACATAGGCAACATCGTATGAAATCTTTGCTTGTGAGCCGCTTACCAACCTCGCATAGGTCTAACCTCGCACATGCCTTGGCGCTCCCCCCTTGGCTAGCATTGCCAAATATCCAGCCTTCCCCTAGCTTCAACTTACCACTCCCTTGGCATCCTTGCGATCAACACTTGCCTATGCATTCCATCGCATAGTTGATGCTTGAATTTTATGAAGTGGAAATTATGGATATATGTGTTGGTGGATTACATTGTGCACTCAAGTTTCCCCAGAGGAATCCAAGTGTAAATTCATCTGAGTTTCCTTGTAAGTCCAGGGTCGAACACGGGGACTTGTAAAAATAGTTGCGTTGGAGATTTTTATGAAAACTTGCGGTAACCAGTTGAATAAATAAGTTTTGGGTTGTTTTTGCGATAATGAAAATAATAAAAATGCGGCAGAGTTCGGAAAGAGTTCGTAAACGGGAAATACGATGAATATGCGGTGAATTGGTTGAGGGTTTCAGCTAACACTCCCTAAGATACGTTCATGCCTTGCGATCATGCAACATCCATACAATAGTAAACCACCTCTCGGCGCGAATGCCACAGCTTCTAAGGCTAGAACGCATGCGATAAATATGCGATAAGTCTACAGGGTTTACATATAAACCTCTATCTCTATTTATGCGATGACAACATGACATTCACACAAATATGCGACCACAAAATATCATTCCTATTCCTAGGATGCATGCGATGCAAGTTGACAAATTGAGCTTATCTCTAAGTCCCTATCTCTTATTTATACAAGCCTAATCTTGCTCTTTCGAGTCCAGATTCTAACCTAGCTCTCTCGAGACATTAGGTTCTTTCTTTAGATTCTCTCTTGAGTAACTCTAAAGGGTATTTTGCACAACATAAAACAAGACAATCGTAAGCAATGAACTTCCTAGATCATGTTAGCTTAGTTCCTCTCAACCCATTCAACTAGTTTAGCTACTCATGCGTATTGAGAGAGTGAGTAGATGTAGAAATAGAACTTCCATTGAATAGATATAAGATGAAGTACAGAATAACAATGCAAGTATAGTAAATAGCCTGGAGCAATTTCTTGTTGCCAAGCGTTACATTGTTTCTACTCGTGCTCTAAAGATATTCTCGCTTTCGCAAGAGTCAGCATGCTCTCTGCTCTTACGCCCCAAGGTTCTCTCTCGAGCTGCCTTAGACAATCTTCGGCGTCACCACTCTTCTCTTGGTCCCCCGTAAAATGGAAAAGAAAACTATGAATATAGGTATGAACTTGTAATGGTGATGAGGTAATCGACTGCTTAACCCCTTCTCTAAAGAATGCACTTGGTATTTATAGGGCATCAAAGGTGAAAGGCGGCTTCTCTCTCCTGGTTGTACAGATGGGACAGCTTTAATTCCTGACTGATGCACCAGATAATTGTCACCGATAAAGCTGGATGTACTTTGTGACCGTTATCGGCTATCAACTTAATTTGGATCTGACTGTTGTCAGCTTTCTGTCCCATCGATGTTAATTATCCGTTCTTCCGGATGCAACCACCATGTTGCGGTGATTCTTCTTGGGTGCATGTTTGCGAGCACGATCAATGCAAAGTCTTGCGGTGAAGTTGTACTCGACCAATGTATTCCTATGATCACATTCTTTACATTGCGTTAACGCATTATTCTGCTAAAAAATATAAAGATCAACTGCTCTAATGCATTGGACGCATGCGATCGCAATATTATAGAATTTACGCTTAATGGACGCAATTTAACATATTTCGTCAACGCAATCCAACATTGTTTAAGGATTTAGCACTATGATAACGTGCATTTCTGCTCGTTATCAATAGTCACCCCATGCGATAACCTCGAAGCACACCTACACCAAGGCTTGTCAATGCATGGCAACACCATTTCTAATGCATAGTAAAATCTCGGCCAATTCTTAATCCTCACACGGCCTTACCCAATCACCCCTATGTGTCCATCCTAGGCTTTTGCCAAGCATGACACTAACCTCACTTTGCAATATTATAGAATTTACACAATCACCGTTTCGAAGCCGGTTTTTCTGATTCTTGTAATAGTTAGACTTTTATTTATTTTAAAATGCCAAAACCAAAAACCATATCAGTTTTACGTTGAATTATTTATGCATTTGATGTTTGTTATAATTAAATAATTTTACATATATGCATAAAGTATGCCATTTAGATTTGAAATCCCACCATAGGTAAACAAGTTACATGCATTATTGTATGTTATAATTAGTTATATTATATAGTATGCATGTTTTTAGGGTTTGTTAAAATTTTATGTAATTGTTATATTGATTTTAAATACCTTTGAAGCATGTTATGGTATAGTAAAGCATGTTTATTTTATAAGTTTGTTATAAAATGAAATTAGACTTCAAAATCCATAACTGAGATAAACAGCATGCTCAATTAGGTTAACAATTAGTTTTAACAGTTAAAATAGATTGTTACCTTATAAAATTTGGCTACAAACTCAAATCGATTCATAAACCTATCAAGGCTGGGGTACTTAAGTTGACGGTTTACGTAACACCTCCTACCTAGGGATTATGACTGAAATATTGAGCGTTGTTAACTGATTTTATGAGCTTACATAAGTTGTATGAGGTTTAAAATTGGTTTAAACACTTAGACATCATAGGGTAATATCCAAATATAAATGTTATAATTGGATGAAAATCATATAGACTTAGGTTGTTTAAAGTTAGCCTTTTTTAAACCTAAGTAAATAAATATCCAAATATTTAGAACACTTCAGTGGGAGATTAACAATATATTCAAAATATAGTTATTAGCTCTCATGTCCTCAAGAGTTCACACCATGAGATCCATGCTCGGCTTCGTGTCACTTTTACCGCGACTACTCCATTTGGAAAGTGTTTGCATGAGTCAATAACAAGGTGAATGGGAGAAGTAGTTCATAGTAAATGGGTGAAGGAAATGTGTCAACATTATCCTATGGTCTCCTCCATTAGTTTGAATCGTGAGATTCCTATGTTGCACTTGCTGTCGTTTTTAGGTGGCAGTAGCTAGTCGTTAACCACAACGATCCCTACGGAGGGTTGTAACATAGGTTTTGGAACAACTGAAGCTTCAAAAATGAATAGGGTCTTATAGTTCCGTCTTGGATATTGTCTTCCACCTCAAGGCATATTCATATTGTTCTATAAGATCTAAAAATGACGGGTCACACTTACAAGAATTACAAATTGTTAGTAAAGATCTTGACCGAAAATGAAAACCAAAAGAACTATAGGAATAAAGAATTATTCTGATATAGTATTTGGTCAGGATTGTCTTGCTTCAGTGAAAGTTTTTTTGAATGCTCCAATGTAGCAACTATTCTGAATCACTAAAGTATCATGGTAAAATAAATAATGAAAAATGGGTACTTTATTTCTTTGCTAAAATTGGATTTAAATGCATAAGTTTAATAGAATTTGTTTAAATTTTTTCAGCAATGTCAAATTCAATTATACAACTGCTCGGTTTCGATAAGTTTAACGGAGAAGGATATTCAAACTGGAAATCCAACATAAATACAATATTAGTTGTGGATGATTTGAGGTTTGTGTTGACGGAGGAATGTCCTCCAATTCCTAGTACAACAGCGAACCGAAATCTTCGGGACATCTATGATCGTTGGGTTAGGGCTAACGAAAAATCCAGGGCTTATATCATAGTAACTATATCCGACGTACTTAATAAGAAACATGAGGTAATGCCCACTGCCCGTAAGATAATGGCATCGCTCCAGAAGATGTTTAGGCAACCGTCATCCTCTGTTCGACCAGAAGCCATTAAGTATGTTTATAATACTCTCATGAAAGATGGTACCAATGTTAGAGAACATGTTCTTCATATGATGGTCCATTTTAATATTGTTGAGGCTCATAAGGTGATGATAGATGAAATTAGTCAAGTCGGTATGATATTTGAATCTCTTCTGAAGAGTTATCTATCTTTCAGAACCAATGTTGTTATGAAAAAAATTACTTACAATTTGACTACACTGTGGAACGAATGGGAAACATATCAGTCTATGATGAAACTTAAAGAAAGTGAAGTAAATGTTATTTCACGACCTAAAAAGTTTCTAGAGGGTTCTACGTCTAGAACAAAACCCGTTGATAAAAAGAAGTTTGTTCCCACTTCTTCAAAAGACAAGAATGTACAAATGAACAAGAAGGGTAAAGGGAATAAGAAAACCACTGCAAAGAAAAAATAAGAACAAAAACCAGGCTCCCAAAGGGAAATGTTTCTATGGAAGAGAGGATGGGCACTGGAAGAGTAACTGTCACACCCCCTCCCAAGCCCTAACCCAAGACTTAAGAAAGAGTATGAAGAAATTCCAACCTAATTCTAAGACAGCGTTTATACAAAATTGATTAAAGACTACAGTTGATATATCAAGTTTTACAAAAATCTTAAAAATTCCACTACTGTTGTTCTTCTATTGGATCTAAGTCATGTCCTGATCTTACAAAGTTCCTGGTTGTGGGTGTCTGACTTCTCCCTGAACGCACCGCTCGGCTACCTGGGGGGGGGGGGGGGGGAAGAAAACATTTGGAAAACATTAGCTAATAAGCCCAGTGAGTGGTATTTTCTTTATAAACATATAATTGGCTGTCGAAAATAAACTTTTGGGGAAAACAACATGCAATCAACGATACATCAATACCATTTCATATTCCTATCCTCATCCCAAAATCTCTGAATCGTTTCCTGTTGATAGTCAACTACTGTCAACCCAACAACACAACAACAATTTTATGGAATCTTTCCCTATACCCCATTTTCCCGCCAATGTGCACATCGACCATTTCTTTCCCGCTAGCTATGCTTAGGTAATTTGGCCATTTTTTTTCCTACCGGTCGTCACTGACTGTCATTTTCCACCGATTGAAGCCGACCATATTTCCCTGCCAAGTACCCTTTTCAAGCATACTAACCATATCCCGAGTATAATTCTAGTTTCCATCACAATATAACATGCAATATCACGACAATCAAAACCGAAATCATGCATTCCTACTCATGCACATTCGAAATTACCCTCTACGTACAAGGCTCATATGTACATATACATACATAAATCAAAACAACACATGGTAACCACTCACCGTCAGCAAATCCTCCTAATACAATTTACTTGTAAATATCTTCCTGCCATTTTCATTGTTTCCAAGAAAATTCCCAATTAATATTATTTCATAAATATATTTAAAAACCCCTAAAAAAATAACTACTAGCTTACCCTACTCAAACAGAATATTCTATATAGCACCTCCTTCGAATTCCTTGCCTCCACCACCAATTGTAGCTTTCCCACTAAATGCTCACTCTCTACTTAAGATTTTTACTACTGAAATTATTTGGAATGAGTTTAACCTTCATGTCGAGGCCTTCTATTTATAGTCGTTCCCAGCCTCTTTCCTCACGATAACTCACCATAAAAATGGCTCTTCCTTAGGCTGCCCACGCTAACTCTGGCTAGCTGAGCTTTGAGTTGTCTAATTCTAGGTTTGCCAACCAATTTTTTTTTTAAATTGCATGTAATCTCAACCGTACACCATCTACTTAGGTTGATAAAATCTTCCTACATGTAATCTCCTTTTGCCACTTCATCTGCTTAATTTCTGATTTATTTATCCAAATTACTAATTAACGCATCCAATTCTTTTCAAATGCGTCCACCTGTCCCAATCTCGCTGGTTTCGCTCTCGTGGCTCTCGCTAGTTTTTCTCTCATGGCTCTCGCTCTCTCCCACTTTCTTGCTCAAACTCTCCCTCTCTCTACTCTCGCTCCCTCCCATTCTCTCGCTCTCTCCACCCTCGCTCTCTCCCATTCTTTCGCTCAAACTGCTCTCTCCAATCTCGCTTGGCATCACGTTAGTTCGTACTTAATTAATTTTTCTTTGGTTTTCCCACGTCTAAATTCCTCTTAATTTAATTATATTTCTTGTTTTTAATATCCTATTTCCTCATGCCTTCCAAATTAGGGTTAGGGTATTACAGTAACTACCCAGAGTATTTAGGAGAAAAGAAAGAGGAAAAGGCGAACCAAGGTAAATAAGATTTACTAGTAGTTGAAACATGTCTAGTCGAGAATACTCACCTAACTTGGATATTACATTCGGGCGCCGGTAATCATGTTTGCACTTTTCTACAGGAAGCTAGTTCATGGAATCAACTTTTTAAACAAGAAATGACTTTCAAGGTGGGAATGAGAGAAGTCATTTCGGCTCAGGCAGTGGGAGATGTCAATCTATTTTTTGGAGAATCTTTCATCTTACTTAGAAATGTATATTTTGTACCTAACATGAAAAGAAACTTAATCTCCATTTCCTGTCTGCTAGAAAATATGTACAGAATATCTTTTGAATCGAATTAAGTATTTTCTTTTTCAAGAATTGTTCATATTTGTTCTGTAAGACTCGAAAATAACTTGTAAATATTAAAACCATCTAAAGCAAAGGCCATTCTAAATATAGAGATGTTTAAAACTGCTAAGAAACAAAATAAAAGATGAAAATTTTCTCCTAACGCTTATCTTTGGCACCTAAGACTTGGTCACATTAATCTCAATAAGATTGAGAGATTGGTTAAAAGTGAATCATGTCTTGAGGGAAAAATGATGTAAAGATCTTTTTCTAAAAAAGGTCTTCGTGCCAAAGAGCCTATCGAACTTGTACATTCAAACCTATGTGGTTCGATGAATGTAAAAGCACAAGAAGGCTATCAGTATTTTGTAAGTTTTATTGATGATTACTCTAGATATGGCTACATATACTTAATAAGTTACAAGTTTGAAACTCTTGAAAAGTTCAAAGAATTTAAGACCGAGACAGAAAACTTTTTATGTAAAAGAATTAAAAAATTCCGATCTGATCGAGGTGGTGAATATATGGATTTACAATTCCATAATTATATAGTAGTGTTGGGATTGGTGTCCTAATTCTCCTGGAGTCTCGTAGTTTGTAAACATTGTACACATTGTTATTAATAAAATAAGAGTTAGTTTATTTGCATTTACACATATCCAATAAACAAAGATATGTTGTTATTGTATGTAAACTTAAGCATGTATATGAGATATAGAGGTGGATCGTGCCTTGAGTAATAACCTAAATGTTTGTAGTACATATTTTCATCTTAGGTAATAACTTAATCTCCAGGAGGGATACCTTAACCTGGTGACACTACAAATACGGCCTGCTTTGTAGAGGTTTACAAGTATTGTGAACTACTACAGATGGTCTGATCCTTACCATTCATGTGGAGAGATGCGAGCAGGGGTGTCCTATATAAAGAGTTTGTATAAGACCGGACCACGAGATGATTAGCCTCTTTATATAACACGTTTGATAATTAAGACTTACATCTCACTATAACGACCATAGGTTACATGGTCTTAATCCTGAGTGTTTTGGGAACTCCTACCTATGAGGGCGGTTCTTTGATTAGTATGGGTGAGAGTGGCCAAATTGAAAACTCAACAAGCCAACTGATGCGTTATTTTATTGAATGGAAATATGGATGATATGCATTGTGCACTCAAGTTTCCCCAGCTGAATTCAAGTGTATATTCCTCTGAGTTTCCTGGTAAGTCCAAGGTCAAACACAGGGACTTGTGAAAATAGTTGCATTGGTAATGTTTCTGAAAACTTTTTGGTAACCAAGTAAATAAATAAAGTGTTGGGTGTGTTGTTGCATTGATGAAAAAGAAGTAAATAAAGGCGGTGGATTTGAGAAAGATAGTTGCGTTAATAGATGCAATGAGTATGCGATGAACGGATTAAGAAGATCTTTAGCTGGCGTTACTCGGGAATGCGTCAAACTATGCGATCATTTTACAACCATGCACAGCAAGTCATTTCCTAATGTAAATGTGATGCTCCTAATTCTAGGACGCATGTGTTGAATGCAAAATGTCAATAAAGCTTATCCCTAAGTCTCCACTCTTGTCCTATGTGTTGATGCAAAATGCATGAAAGCAAGGTGACCGCATACAATGCAAAATGCATGAAAGCAAGGTGACCGCATACAATCATATCTTATCGCTAAGATGCATGCGATGCATTAATAATAAATAGTGCTCATTCCTAAGCGCCTATCTCTCATTTATGCATTCTAATCTGGTTCTTTCAAACCTAGATTCTGACCTGACCTTCCCAAATCTAGATCCTGTCCTTAGACTACCCTCCCGAGTATCTCTAATAAACGAATGCAGCATACATAAATAAGATAATCGCAAAGAATGAAGATTCCCTCGTTATCCTAGCTAACTGATTCTCAACCCATTCAACTAATTTAGCTACTCATGCATGAATAATAGAGAGTGAATAGATATAGAGAAGTAAATTCCATTCTTATAAATAAATTGAATACAAAATGAAAGTGGAAATTAAAGGTAGAGAGCCTGGTAGCAATTCTTTGCTCACCGAGGCTTTTTACACTAAATCTCTATTCTGAACTAAAGATGTTCCCACTTCCACAGGTGTCGGCCCTCTCTCTGTCTTCGAGCTTCCGGTGCTTTCCCAAGCTTATCGGAACAATCTACCAGCACACTTTCTTCCTCGCGTCTGCCTTAAAATGAAAGAAAACTATGGACAGAGGCGTGAACTTGTAAAGTGATGAATTAATCGACTGCTTAACCCCTTCTCTGAAGAATGCACTTGGTATTTATAGAGCTTCCATGATGAAAGGAGGTTTCTCTCTCCCGGTTGTACAAATGGGACAACTTTAATTCCTGATTGACGCGTCAAATAATTATCACCGATAAAGCTGAATGTACTTCGTGACCATTATCGGCTGTCAATTTAATTTGGATCCGACTATCATCAGCTTTCTGTCCCATCACTCTTAATTATCCGTTCACCCGGATGCACCCACCATGTTGTGCTGACCAAGTTGCGGTGATTCTCCTTGGGCGAATGTTTGCGAGCACGATCAACGCAAAGTCTTGCGGTGAAGTTGCGCTCAACCAGTGAATTCCTATGATCACCATCTTTGCATTGCGTTAACGCATATTATGCACAAAAATATAAAGATCAACTATTTGAATGCGTTGGACGCATGCGCCACAATATTATAGATTTTATGCTTAACGGACGCAATTTAACATATTTCATCAACACAATCAAACATTGTTTAAAAACTTAGCACTATGATAACGTGCATTTCTGCCCATTATTACACCCCGAAATTCAAACAATGCTTGTCCTCAAGCATAAGCTAAAGATTCCTTGAGCAAGTTAACCGCAAAGTTCTTTTCCTAGATTTCTCAAGAATACTTCGTTGAAATTCTATATGCCAGAATTTTCTTTAGTCTTATTCAAGTCTCTTCCTAAAATATTTCTAAGGCTTAGGGATTGCAAGCTTAACTTTCAAAAGGACTTTACTAAATTCCGAAACATCGTATGATTTATTTCAAAAAGAAAAATTTCCTCCGGGGTGTCAAATGATTTATCCTTGCACAAAAATTTTCTTATTGCTATTTTTTTCTGACCTTGCGCTGATCCGAGTGCCTTACCTTCATTTTGGCTTGCCCCCACGGGTATCATGCGGACATCCAACTATGAGCAATGCATTCTTTCTCAGACTAAACTCATATCGATTTGGCATTAGACTTGCAGTCATTGATTTACGCGTTGATCCTGGTGACTTACTTTCGTTTTGGCTTGCCCCCACGTGTGTCATGCGGACATCCAACTATGGGTAAGTTCCTTTCACAACTTAACTCTTATCAACATGGGTTTCCCATTGCGTTGACAGTGGAGTTGTTATTCTAAAATTTTTTTTTTTTTTTATAGCAAGGTCGAAAATAAATTTATAGCAAAGTTGAAAATAAATACCTCACCCCCAAATTTAATATGCGGCAATGTCCTCATTGCCAAAAGAAATTAAAATAAGTCATGCGATGGTCATAGAATGCGTTATAAAGAGAGTTTGAAAGAAAACTAGCAAACCCCTAACTTCTAGAAATATTTCATAAAGTGACTGTCTTAAGATTAAGTTGACTCTGATATATACGAAAGGCATAGAAGCATATTTGTCATCATTGAAATCATACTTGGAAAAGAAACAGAATGCAGTCAACTACTAAATTTATGTACTTGTTAAATGATTGCGGTAATCAAGGAGGATGTAGTGATAAAACTTTGAAAAGTGAAATGCAATGTGATAACGCAAAATTTAAAATAAGGATAAGGAAGAGTACACCCCCAAATTTTGCGCTGTCACCCACAGTGTGTATTGATGCATCTATCCTTGCGGCGATCTTTGCTTTTGTGGATTGCGATGATGGAGTGAGATCATTTGCTTCTTTTGGTGATATCTCCGCAATCCTGTGCCTTAATCATTGTAAACAGACAAAGAGAGGGTCAAATGATTTTTTAAACAAAACAACAAGTTTTTTTTTTTTAGAGAAAGAAAAAATAAGTAAAATACAGGTAACAGTAAAGTGACAAAGAGTTAAATGTTCAAGAGTCGAGTAAGGGATAGTCTGGGTTTTTCAACTTTGCGGAGGCTGTTTCTGGCTTGAAATCTCCTTCGCAATATGCCTAGATCCGTTGTCCATTAACTTTAAATGTTCGACTGCCATCCTCGATGATCAATTCCACCGCACCATGTGGAAATATTTCTTTGATGATGAAGGGACTGGACCAGCGCGATTTTAATTTTCTCGGGAAGAGCCGCAATCTTGAATTAAAACGTAAGACCTTTTGCCCGACTTGGAGGTTTCTAGCGCATATGTGTTTATCATGCCAATGCTTGGTGCATTCTTTATAAATCTTCGCATTCTCATATGCGTTGACCCTCCATTCTTCTAGCTCGATCAGCTGCAGTTTTAGCGCTTTCCTTTGCTTTCTTCAAATCAAAATATAGTTTCTTGACCGCCCACAATGTTTTATACTCCAGCTCCAAAGGCAAATGACATGCCTTGCCAAATACCAATGCATAGAGGGACATACCTATAGCTGTTTTAAATGTGGTTCGGTATGCCCACAACGCATCATCAAACTTCATTGCCCAATCTTTCCGCGAAGGCTTTACTACCTTCTCAAGTATAAATTTAATTTCACGATTGGACACTTCAGCCTGGCCATTTATTTGTGGATGGTATGAGGTGGCCACTTTGTGAAGGATATTGTACTTGCGCAGCAGCTTCTTGATATTGTGATTAACAAAGTGTAATCCTTCATCACTTATGATGGCACGGGGAGTGCCAAAACGAGTGAAAACATTTTTCTTGAGGAACTGGGAGACTACCGCCGCATCACTTGCAGCGCATGCTATTCCTTCTACCCACTTGGATACGTAATCGACGGTCAATAAGATATAATGCTTGCCATATGAAGGAGGGAATGGTCCCATGAAATCAATCACTTAGACGTCAAATAATTCCAGCTCCAAGATAGTGTTCATTGGCATTGCGTTCTTCCATGAAATGTTGTCGGTGCGTTGACACCAATCACGTTTCATTGCATAGTCAGCAGCATACTTAAATAATGAAGGCCAAAGGAATCCACTTTGTAAAACTTTGGCTGTAGTACGTTTCCCTCCAAAGTTCACTCCATGTGGCGAAACGTGGCACTGTGACAATATGCATTGTTGAGCAGCATTTGGTACACATAATCGAATGATTTGATCTGCACCTTTTTTATATAGATTCAGCTCGTCCCAATAATAGTTTTTGCATTCATGCTTGAGCTTCTTCTGTTGATGGTAGGTGTAATCTTCAAAAAATTGTTCACAGACCAAATAGTTAACGAGGTCAACATACCAGGGTAATTCTTCTATGTGGAACAGTTGCTCGTCCAGAAACACGATAGTCACTTCAAATTCATTGCAGTCAACCTCGGGATTTTCTAGTCTGGACAAGTGATCCGCAATTTGATTCTCTGTCCCCTTCCGATCAATTATCTCGATATCAAATTCTTGAAGGAGGAGAACCAATCTAATCAACCTCGGCTTTGCGAGAGAACTAATCTGATCATCCTCGGCTTTACGTCCTTCTTTGTCATTAAATATTTGATTGTCGAGTGATTAGTGTGAATGAGTACCTTGGTTCCCAATAGATATGCCCTGAATTTCTCCAATGCAAAAATCACATCCGGGAGTTCTTTCCCAATGGTGGTATAATTTATTTGAGCAAGGTTTAGAGTTTTACTCGCATATGCGATGGGGTGCAATAGTTTTCTTCTTTTGTGCTAATGCAGCCTCCATCGCATACCCGCTTACGTCGCACATGATTTCAAATGGCATTGTCCAATCCGACGCAAATAATACGGGCGCGGTAATCAGTGCATCTTTTAATAGTGTGAATGTGTTGAGGCAATTGTTTTCAAACTCAAATTTCCTATCCGCCTCTAACAACGCACTCAGTGGTCATGCTATCTTAGAAAAGTCTTTGACGAATCGTCTGTAAAATCCCGTGTGCCCCAAGAAGCTTCGCACAGCCTTCACGCTGGTTGGAGGTGGGAGTTTTTCAATTGCTTCAATCTTTGCTTTGTCCACCTCCAACCCTTCCCGGGAGATTTTGTGTCCCAACACTATACCCTCTTTTACCATGAAGTGGCATTTTTCCAAATTGAGCACCAGGTTCGTCTCCTCACATCTCTTTAGAATTCTCTCTAAGTTGGCTAGGAGGACTTCATAAGTGTTCCCATATACGAAGAAGTCATCCATAAATATTTCCATTGAGTCCTCAAGATAATCTGAAAAGATCGCCATCATGCACCTCTGGAACGTGCTCGGCACATTGCAGAGGCCAAACGGCATGCGGCGAAAAGAAAATGTACCATATGGGCAGGTGAATATGGTCTTGTCTTGGTCTTCAGGAGCTATAATGATTTGATTGTATCCGGCATACCCATCCAAGAAGCAATAAAAATCATTCCCTACTAGTCTTTCCAACATTTGATTAATGAATGGCAGAGGGAAGTGATCTTTCTTTGTGGCCACATTCAACTTGTGGTAGTCCATACATATGCGCCATCCAGTGATGGTTCTTTGCGGTATTAATTCATAGTTCTCATTTTGGGACTACCGTCATTCCGCCCTTCTTGGGCACATATTGCATAGGGCTAACCCACGTGCTTTCTTCTATAGGATAGATAATACCTGCATCCAGCCAGTTGATAATCTCCATTTTGACGACCTCCTTCATCACAGGGTCAAGTCTGCGTTGATTTCAATTGTGTTTTGTGGTCATCCTCAAGACGAATGTGGTACATGCAGTATGTGGGGCTAATTCCTTTTATGTCAGGGAGCGTCCAGTTTATTGCTCGCACATGTTTCTTGAGAATGCTCATCAACACAATCTCTTGTTCTTCGTTGAGCGTAGAGGAAATTATCACCTGGCAGCTTCTCATTCTACCCCAGAAATGCGTACTTCAAATGGGTTGGTAGGGTCTTTAGTTCAAGTGTTGATGGTTCCACGAGGGAAGGTTGTGTTGTTTTTCTTTCTTCTTTTGTCTCTTCTTCTTGCATTGCGATCATTTCTTCCTCTTTGTTTGTTTTTGCTACGATCGCATTGCAGGCAGCTACGGATGCGTTGGCATCCTCTTCTTTACACTCTTCGTCAGACTTTTCTCCTTCAATTAAATTTAGGTCATCATTAGAATCTTGCAGATCTTCTTCATCTGGAAATTTAATGGCACAAATTATATTAAATTTGAGCTTCTGTCCGTTTATACTCAAAGTGATTTCTCCCTTGTACACATCAATTTTAGCACGACTCGTTGATAGGAAAGGTCGCCCCAAAATGATGGGCACATCTTTGTCGGCCTCATAATCTAGAATGATGAAGTCAGCTGGCAAAATAAATTTATCAATCATGATCAGTACATCCTTCACCTTACCTTCTGGATAAACCAGAGATCTGTCAGCCAATTGGAGAGTCACTGATGTGGGCACAAGTTGCCTCACATTTAATTGTCTAAAAATTGACAGTAGCATCAAATTCATGCTGGTCCCCAAGTCACACAAGGCTTGCCCAATATAGAGTCCTTCTATGGAGCAAGGAATAGTGAAGCTCCCAGGATCGCTCATCTTCGGTGGGATAATAGATTTGGAACTCTGTGTTAATGCCACCGTGGCAAATTTTCCAGTGCCTTTCTTCTTAGTACCATGTCCTTCATAAACTTGGCATAGGCAGGCATTTCCTCAATCGCTTCACTGAAAGAAATGTTAACATTTAATTGCTTTAACATAGATAAGAAGCGTTGGTACTATATCTCTTCGTTTTTCTTCTTTCTTAGTCTCTGAAGGAAAGGTGGTAATTGGACTTCCACGGTTCCCATTTTATTTGACTTTGAGGTCGACGCAACCTCAGGTTCCACTGCTTCAATTTCTCTTTCTTCTTCTTGTGTTACCACAATCTCGGGCTTAGTTGCGATAGAAGTTGTTCTACTATGATCCTTCTTTTCTCCTTCCACAATCTTTCCACTGCACAATGTCACCACCTGTCATTCCTCCTTACCTGATCCCCCTGGGTTGCGTGGAAGTTCAGTAGAACTTGGCAACACCCTTTGTGGTCTACTTTTCAGCTCACTCGCAATCTGGCCCATTTGCAATTCGAGGTTGTTGATGGACGTAGTCTGACTTTGAAGCACTATCTCATTTTTCTGTATATAATGCTTCAATAGGCTCTCCAGAGAAGAGGATTGTGGTGGCTGTTGTGAGCTACTTGCTTGATTGCTCTGTTGACCGTTGTTGCGTTGAAAGAATCCTGGTGGCCCTTCTTTTTGAACCGCAGATTGAAAATTTTGTTGTTGATTCTACTAGGAAAATATGGGGTGGTTTCTCCACCCGGGGTTGTAAGTGTTTGAAAAGGGGTTATTCTTTACAAAATATATAGACTGTGGATTTTGCAGGCAATCTTCCATCGCATGCTCATCACCGCAAGTTGCACACCTTGCGGTGTTTTGACTTATTGCGTTAATTTGCCCCCTTGCGGTGTTGGGTTTCTGATCGCCATTCCTTGAATCAATGTGAACCTCGAACACTAATTTTCTACTTAAGTGTGTTTTGAATTTAATTTGTATAATAAATAGGTTGACGAGGAATCTAGTATGGAATGGTGAATAAGAAATGGGGATTTGAAAAGAATAATATGGAAATTGAGTTTGGGGAAATTTAGAAAAAATTGGCTATGGAAAATTTATGTGAAATACGTGTTGTGCAAAAAGCACTAGAAGGCAATTGACTAGTGGCACAGTCGTGTAGAAATTGTACGGAGACAAACAATGTTCGTAGTAGCTAAGAGCGAGATCGTTGAGAGTGAGATAAGCGAGATCGTTGAGAGCGAGATCATTGGGATTGAGACCAGTGAGATCATTGAGAGCAAGATTTTGAGTGAGAAAGTGGGAGAGAGAGAGATTGGAGAGAGAGAGAAAGTGAGAGAGAGCGAGATTGTAGGAGGGAGCGAGATTTTGAGCGAGAATGTAGGAGAGAGCGAGACCAGTGAGAAAGTGGGAGAGAGCGAGATTGGAGAGAGCGAGAGCAGCCTGTGCGTGCAGCAACGCCTCGTCCGGTGATGCATTCGAGTGCCTTGCCCACACTAATGTCGAAGGGCCTCACCTATGCATCAATTGGTCGGGAAAGCATCTATGCGTTGAGTTTAGGCTTCATTGTTGTGGATTATGTGTTTAAATCCCTAAGTTGGACGCATAAGGGTGGGATCACAAGGGTAACGTCAGCCAAACCATGTGTCAACTTGGGAGAAATTCTTAAGGGCTAAGGAATTGTGGTGGGCGCATATGGAGAAATCACCTTGGGCCAAGATGATGCAAGCTTGCATTGATGAGGGGAGAAGTAAACACTTGGCCATCCAGCCAAGTAGGTGGTGTCAACACTAGAGGAAGTTTAGACGCCTATAAATAGAGACTTTGGGACTTCATTCTCAAATCAAAAAATCAGGAATTACGTAAAAAGAGAGGGAGAGTAGAGTGAATTGGACAGTGAGGGTTGAAGAGAACGCATCAAATTGAGAGGAAGAGATCTCCCAATCTACTCATGCGCTTGGAGTCATTCCAAAGCCATATGAAAGCTCTGGAAGTCTAGCTTTCATAGTAGGGCTTCAGGAGGGAAAATCTCAAAGGAACCGGGCTGGAGATTGAAACGAAGGAAGAAGGGTCAAACTGTCGAATCAGTCTGAGCCAGTCTTGAAGATTCTGTGATTCCGACCAAATCATGAGGCGTTCAGAGCTTCAATTTTAGGGTAAGATTCTTGAGATATTTTAAAATATGTGTTTAGAAGGAAGAATTTCAAAATAAGGTTCAGAAATATGAGTAATCTAAGCTGTAAATTGAATCTGGATTCTAGGGGTGAAAAGGAGCCCGAGGAGCCACTAGAGTGAAAAGCTCCTAAGAAATCAAAGTGAGTGGCTAAAATGTTTTGACTAAAAATTTTTTCTTAAACTGTTTGATTACAACGTGTTATAGAAAGCACGTTTTCAAGAATATTCTCATGCCTACTAGTTTTATGAAATGATTTCCAAGTAAGTTGTGCATTATGTTTGAACGCATGCATATGTGAGAAATTGTTGAAAAACTATTTTATATTTGTTGATTTGATCCAGCATGCATTAACATCTTTAAAGTCATGTTTTATATGTGTTATACTTTACGTGCTTTAAAGAGAAAAGTCGTTTATGACTAGTTTTACTAAAATGCGATACCGACGGACATTTGAGAAGGTATCCACCCAACTAGATATTGAAGGACATTTGAGAAGGTATCTAATGGTACTGAAGGATGTTTGAGAAGGTACCAAACCAACAGAATACTGAAGGACGTTTGAGAAGGTATCCTAGTAGCTTGATACTGAAGGACATTGAGAAGGTATCTGAGCAGAAGTACCTAATGTATGAGGGTACTTAGTGTTGCCACAGGTGAATAGAGTCAGAGATTTAGCAAAAGGGTTCTCTCTGGACTAGTGAATGGTGTTGGGATTGTTTTACCACAGTAGGGTACGTTGGATTGAGAAATGATTTTACTGTTTTATGATTAAAACAGCCTTATATGTTTTACGCTTGGAAAATGTTTATGCTGCAATACAAGTACTGTAAAAGTTTATGTTTCAGTTAAAAACTCATTACTGAAATCATGCATGAGAATTTACTATGTTTTCTCGGTCATTCACTGGGCGTAAGCTCACCTTGCTTTCAAATGTTTTGTTTTCCCCCCCATAGTTAGCGTCAAATCCTCTAAAGATAGCTCTGCGTCTGCTCTACCAGTAAAGGACCAAAAGACTTGTAACCATTTGCTAGGTGGTTACTGTTAATATTGTACACATGTTACTATTATTCATATAGAGACTAGGGTTTGTGGGTTTTGGAACTTGTAAATCTAGTGTTGTAATGACTCTAAACATATTATGTTTCTAAGTTAATAAATTGTGGGCCTAAAGACGTCCCATTGCATATGAATTATAATTGGTATCAAAGTTATTCTGCAAGAATTATTAGGCAGTAAGTGTCAGCCCAAGGGTTGGTAACTGTTGCAGTCATGCCTTTCTCTAGGCTAAGAACAGCCTGGGGCAGGGTGTGATAGCTTGGTATCAGAGCAAAGGTATACGTAAACTTGGGAAAGGTTTGAACTAGCTTAATATTAAAGCATAAGGTTTTGGGTGAAAGAGAGAGTTCATGCATTAGATTAAGTCCCATAGATAAGTCCCTAACATGTGTACCTAATAATTAGGCAAAGATGCTGAGGAGAAGTGGCAAGCGGAGCAAGCAGATTGAGGAGAGGAATGTTGACCCTACCAGCGGAGGTCCTGAATTTAGACGGGACCTAGATCCGAAGGGGAAAGGAGTTAGAGACTCAATAGAGCAGGAAGCAACTTCTGCAAACGAGTCGAGTACACCAAGGGTAGGTGTAGAACCCCAGATGGAAGATCGAGTATTCGATAGAATCACTCAAAGATTGGCGACGAGTATAGGATCAATTTAAAATGATCCAAAAAAGAAATTTGGCGTCGAGAGGCTGAAAGCTTTAAGAGCCACAACGTTCGATGGAGCCACAGATACAGTAGAAGTTGAGATTTGGTTGGATTTGATTGAGAAGTGTTTTAAGGTTATAAGATGCCCTGGGGACTGTAAGGTTAAGTTAGCGGCATTCTTGCTGCAAAAAGGGGCTGAGAAATGGAGGAAAGTGATAGAGGCTAGAAGGGGTAGTTTAGAAACTATGACTTGGTCTGAGTGCAGACAAGTATTCGAAGATAAATACTACCCTAGTTCTTTTAAAGAAGCGAATAGGGAGGAATTCCTTAGGCTGACTCATGGAGTAATGACGGTTGCTGAGTATGAACAAAGATTTACTAAGTTATTTCAATATGCCCTTCCGATCATCGCGAAAGAAAAGGAGAGGTGTAGAAGATGTGAGAATGGCCTAAGAAGAAAAATACATACACCCGTTACCTCTACATTAAATTGGGTGAATTTCACTCAGTTAGTTAAGACCGTTATCCGAGTAGAACTGAGTGTAGCGAGGAAGATGTACTCCAGTCAGGTGAAGGACAGTTTAGAATGCCTGGAGAAATGAGAAATAAGAGATTTAGACCCCCGTTCTCTGGACAGTAGGGTATAAGGAGCTTTGGAGGCATGAGCTAACAAAGTTCAAGTCGTAAGAGGTCAAGACCTGTAGCTGGACCGAGTGATAGATCGGTATCAGGTCATGCTAGCGAATCAGTAACTAGTACGGGGAGGAAACCATTTTTGTAAACTGTGGTAGGCCTCATATAGGAGTATGTTATGGCAATAGGAATGTGTGTTTCCAGTGCCGACAAGCTGGGCATTTCAGGAGAGATTGTCCTCAGCTAGGTCATGTAGCACAAAATGAGTGAAGAGGAGTTACCCAGACTATAAACCAACCTAGAACGACAAAAACTAGAGGTGAGGGATCTGGTGTAGTTAAGCAGAAAGGGGTAGTTGGACGACCCCAACAGCAACCACAGCAGCAGCAGGGTAGAGTATACGCTATGACACACCAGGAAGGGGAAGAGGCTCTAGATGTCGTAACTGGTACGATAACTTTATGTAATCAATCCGCTTATACATTATTTGATCCGGGTGCTATGCACTCATTCATATCTAGCATGTGTGCATTACATATAGATAGAGTGCCTGAGCGTATGAATGAGGATTTGTTTATCTCTACGCCTGTAGGAGATACTCTAGTTGTACATGAGTATTACAGGAATTGTGAAGTAACTCTTGGAAATCAGAGTTTTTAGGTTGACTTGATTCCATTAGAATTACTAGAGTTTGATGTTATCGTAGGTATGGATTTCCTAAGTAAACACTATGCCACTATGGATTGTTTTAAGAGAGAAATAATGTTTAGGAAACCAGGTGAAAAAGAAATAACCCTGGTGGGAAGTAAAAGAATACTTCCAAGAAGTTTAATATCAGCAGCGAAGGCTAGGAAGTTGTTGAGTAAAGGATGTGAAGCCTATTTAGCATATGTAGCAGTTTCACAGGATAAGAAACTGAAACTTAAGGATGTACTTGTGGTACAAGAATTTTTAGATGTGTTCCCTGAAGAGTTACCAAGCTTACCACCTGGTAGGGAAATAGAGTTCACTATTGAATTAGTTCCGGGCACAACACCTATATCCCAGGCACCATATAGGATGGCACCAATGGAACTGAAGGAGTTAAAAGTTCGGTTACATGAACAAGTAGTTAAGGGGTACATTAGACCCAGTGTGTAGCCTTGGGGAGCGCCAATATTGTTTGTTAAGAAGAAAGACGGTACTCTTAGATTATTCATAGTCTATAGACAGTTGAATAAGGTGACCATTAAAAATAAGTACCCATTGCCTCGTATAGATGATCTCTTTGATCAGTTAAAGGGGGCCACAATATTCTCTAAGATAGATTTGAGATCAGGCTATCACCAGTTGAAGGTGAAAGGCACAGATGTTCCAAAGACTGCATTCAGAACTAGATATGGACATTTTGAGTTCTTAGTAATGTCGTTTGGATTGAAAAATGCTCCTACGGTATTTATGGACTTGATGAATAGGATATTTCATTCTTATCTGGATCAGTTTGTGATAGTATTCATAGACGACATACTAGTATATTCTAATAGTGCGGAGAAACACAAAGAACATTGAGGATGGTGTTACAAATTCTAAGGGAAAAGGAGTTATATGCCAAATTTAGTAAATGCGATTTTTGGTTAAATCAAGTCGTATTCCTTGGGCATATAGTTTCAGCTGATGGGGTTAACATTGATTCCCAAAAGATAGAAGTAATAGTTAATTGGGAACGACCCCTGAATGTAACCGCAGTACGCAGCTTTCTGGGTTTAGCAGGTTATTGTAAGAGATTCGTGGAGGGTTTTTCTAAGATAGCTCTTCCATTGACAAACCTGACCAGAAAAGATGCGATGTTTGAGTGGTCGCCAGAATACGAGCATAGTTTTCAGGTATTGAAACAGAGGTTAGTGTCAGCACCAGTATTAACTCTACCTACACAAGATTATGAGTTTGAGGTCTATTGTGATGCATCCTGACAAGGGTCAGGTTGTGTGCTGATGTAGGAGGGAAAGGTAGTAGCTTATGCTTCTCGGCCGTTAAAGAAGCATGAATGTAACTACCCTACACACGATATAGAGTTAGCAACAGTTGTGTTAGCTCTAAAGTTGTTGAGACATTACCTGTTTGGTGAGCATTGTCATATATTCACAGATCATAAGAGTCTGAAGTATATCTTTGATTCAGAAGGAACTGAACTTAAGATAGAGAAGATGGCTCGAGTTGATCAAAGATTATGACTGTATAATTGACTATCACCCAGGTAAAGCAAATGTGGTAGCTGATGCTCTAAGTCGAAAAACCGGATCAGCTAGGAGCTAGTACCAATTTAGTGAAGGGTACACTGATTCATGAGTTGTATAATGCCAGAGCAACATTATTGATTGGTCAAACAGGAGGGTTACTAGTTTCATTTCAAGTGCATCCTACTCTCGTAGAAGATATTCTACGTGAACAAATCAAGGATTCCGATCTTCAGAAGTTAGCTGAAGAAGTAGGTAAAGGTTTGAGGACGGACTACCAATTAAGAGCAGACAAAGTGCTATTAAAAGAGGATAGGGTATGCGTACCTAAGAACTTAGCACTTAAACAATCTATTCTAGAAGAGGCACATAGTTCAGCCTATGCTATGCATCCGGGCAGAACGAAGATGTACAGAACATTAAAGAGATCGTACTGGTGGCCTGGTATGAAAAGAGAAATAGTGGAGTATGTTGACAGGTGTCTAATATGTCAACAAGTTAAACCGGACAAACAGAGGCCAAAAGGATTACTTAATCCACTCCCAGTACCAGAGTGGAAATGGGAGCATATTACGATGGATTTCTTGTTTGGATTACCTAGAACACCAACGAGCTATGATGGTATATGGGTAATTGTGGATAGATTGACAAAAACAGCTAAGTTTTTACCTGTTAAAGTTACTTTTACCTTAGACCAATTAGCTAAGTTGTATGTTGATCGAATTGTGACAGTTTGGAGCTCCAGTTTCAATAGTATCAGATCGAGACTCCAGATTTACATCGAAGTTTTGGCCTAGTTTGCAGAGAGCTATGGGAACCAAGTTATCTTTTAGTACCGCTTTTTATCCACAAATGGATAGTCAGTCGAAGCGGACAATCCAGACATTAGAGGACATGCTGAGAGCATGTATATTGGAATTTAAAGGCAATTGGGATAAGCATCTGTCGTTGATCGAATTTTCATATAACAACAGTTATCATTCGAGTATCGGGATGGCACCGTATGAAGCACTATACGGAAGGTTATGTAGAACTCTGATATGTTGGAATGAAGTTGGTGAAAGGAAATTGCAAGGTCCAGAACTTGTACAACAGACATCAGACAACATTCAGATTATAAGAGATAATCTTAAGACAGCTCGAGATAGGCAAAAAAGTTACGCTGATAAGCGGAGGAGAGAATTAGAGTTTGAAGTTGGTGATAAAGTATTTCTGAAATTATCTCTATGGAAAGGAATACTCAGGTTCGGTAGAAAAGGGAAATTAAGCCCGAGATACATTGAACCCTATGAGATAATAGAAAGAGTTAGCCTAATGGCATATCGATTGGAGTTAACTTCAGAGTTATCTCGTATTCATGATATGTTTCATATGGCAATGCTTAGAAAATATGTGCCAGATCCTACTCATACATTGCTTGAGCAATCAGTACAGTTGAAAGAGAATTTGTCGTATGAAGAGGAACCAGTGGAGATTCTTGACATAAAAGAACAGGTTTTAAGGAATAAGACAATCCCATTAGTAAAAGAGCTATGGCGAAATCATGCTACGGAAGAAGCAACATGGGAAGCTGAAGAGCAAATTCAGAAATAAGCATCCACAGTTGTTTGACTGACGGGCCTATGATGAAATTTCGAGGACGAAATTTTTATAAGGAGGAGGTAAATGTGAACCCCGAACCCTAGTTTTCTACTTAAGTGTGTTTTCCTATTTAATTTGTATAATAAATAGGTTGACGAGGAAGCTAGTATGGAATGATGAAGAAGGAATGGGGATTTGAAAAGAAAAATATGGAAATTGAGTTTGGGGAAATTTGGAAAAAAATTGGCTAAGTATGGAAAATTTATATGAAAAGCGTGTTGTGCATAAAGCACTGAAAGGCAATTGACTAGTGGACACAATCGTGTACAAATTTCATGGTGACAAACAATGTTCGTAAGTAGCTAAGACCGAGATCATTGAGAGTGAGATCAGCGAGATCGTTGAGAGCGAGATCATTCAGATCGAGACCAGCGAGATCATTGAGATCAAGATTTTGAGCGATAAAGTGGGAAAGAGTGAGATTGGAAGAGAGAAAGAAAGTGGGAGAGAGTGAGATTGTAGGAGAGAGGATATTTTGAGCGAGAAAGTAGGAGAGAGCGAGACCAGCGAGAAAGGAGAGAGCGAGATTGGAGAGAGCGAGAGTAGCCTGTGCGTGTAGCAATGCATCATTTAGTGATGCATTCGAGCACCTCACCCATACGAATGTCGAAGGGCCTCGTCTATGTGTCGATTGGCCGGGCAAGCATCTACGCGTTGAGTTTAGGCTGCGTTGTTGTGGATTATGTTTTGAAATCCCTAAGTTTGATGCAAAAGGGTGAAATCACAAGGGTAACGTCAGCCAAACCATGTGTCATCTTGGGAAAAATTCTTAAGGGCTAAGGAATTGTGGTGGATGCATATGGAGAAAACAAGCTTGGGCAAAGATGATGAAAGCTTGCGTTGATGAGGGGAGAAGTAAACACTAGGGGAAGTTTGGACGCCTATAAATAGATCCTTTGGGACTTCATTCTCAAATCACAAAATCAGGAATTACGTAAAAACAGAGGGAGAGTAGAGTGCATTGGACAGTGAGGGTTGAGGAGAACGCATCAACTTGAGACGAGGAGATCTCCCAATCTATCATGCGTTTGGAGTCATTCTAAAGCCATATGAAAGCTCTGGAAGTCTAGTTTTCATAGTAGGGCTTCAGGAGGGAAAATCTCAAAGGAAGCGGGCTGGAGATAGAAACGAAGGAAGAAGGGTCAAACTGTCGAATCAGTCTAGGCCAGTCTTGAAGATTCTATGATTCCGGCCAAACCACGAGGAGTTATGAGCTTCAATTTTAGGGTAAGATTTCTGAGACATTTTAGAATATGTGTTTAGAAGGACGTATTTCAAAATAAGGTTAGAAATATGAGTAATCTAAGCTGTAATTTGAATCTGGATTCTAGGGGTGAAAAGGAGCCCGAGGAGCCACTAGAGTGAAAAGCTCCTAAGAAATCAAGGTGAGTGGCTAAAATGTTTTGACTAAAACATTTTTCTTAAACTGTTTGATTACAACGTGTTATAGAAAGCATGTTTTCAAGAATATTCTCATGCCTACTAGTTTTATGAAGTGATTTCCAAGAAAGTTGACAATTATGTTTGAACGCATGCATGTGTGAGAAATTGTTGAAAAACTATTTTTATGTGTTGATTTGATCCAGCATGTGTTAACATCTTTAAATTCATGTTTTATATGTGTTATACTTTAAATACTTTAAAGAGAAAATTCGTTTATGACTAGTTTTACTAAAATGCGATATTGAAAGACATTTGAGAATGTATCCACCCAATTAGATACTGAAGGACATTTGAGAAGGTATTTATTGGTACTAAAGGACGTTTGAGAAGGTATCCTAGTAGCTCAATATTGAAGGACATTGAGAAGGTATCTGAGCTGAAGTACCTAATGTGTGAGGGTCTTAGTGTGGCCACAGGTGAATAGAGTCAAAGATTGAGCAAAAGGGTTCTCTCTGGACTTGTGCTTAGTGTTGGGATTGTTTTACCCACAGTAAGGTACGTTGGATTGAGAAATGATTTTACTGTTTTATGATTAAAACAGCTTTATATGTTTTACGCTTGGAAAATGTTTATGCTGCAGTACAAGTACTGTAAAAGTTTATGTTTCAGTTAAAAACTCATTACTGAAATCATGCATGATAATTTACTATGTTTTCTCGGTCACTCACTGGGCGTAAGCTCACCTTGCTTTCAAATGTTTTGTTTTCCCCCCCATAAGTAGCGGTCAAATCCTCTGAAGATAGCTTTGCATATGCTCTACCACTAAAGGACCAAAGGACTTGTAACCATTTGCTAAGTGGTTACTGTTAATATTGTACACATGTTACTATTGTTCATATAGGGACTAGGGTTTGTGGGTTTTGGGACTTTTAAATCTAGTGTTGTAATGACTCTAATCATATTATGTTTCTAAGTTAATAAATTATGGGCCTAAAGACGTCCCATTGCATATGAATTATAATTTGTATCAAAGTTATTCCGCAAGAATTATTAGGCAGTAAGTGTCAGCCCAAGGGTTGGTAACTACTGCAGTCACGCCTTTCTCTAGGCTAAGAAGGTGGTTTTGGCGGGGTGTGACAATAAAATTCATTATTGTAGTCATTTAGTTTTGTAATGAAACAATAGCACCGTTGTTTGTGTCAGAATATTTAAGTCTCAATCTCTGGTCTCTCTCCCTTCAGTCTTCATGGTTCTTGGAGATGCGGTCCAGGATATTTTCGCCTCATCGTAAGTTTTGTCAAGCAGACCACCAACGGCTGTCACGTTGGCAGCAGTCTACGAAGCGGGATTCAAACCGTGATAGAAAATCCCGGACCAACCTTTTAAACCTCGCCCAAGCATCACTGATCGATTCGTCCATATCTTGTTCAAAATTAGTAATAAGCTTTCATCGTCTTGCATTCTCAGTAGGTGGATAATACTTTTTCATGAATTTCTCCACTACCTGCTCCCAAGAAGTAATCTCTCCTGGTTCGAGTGAATAAACGCATTTTCTAGCTTGATCACAAAGAGAAAATGGGAACAACGTTAGTCGAACTTCTTCAACAAAGATGTTCGAGAACACAAAAGCATTGCAGATTTCAATAAAACTTCGGAGGTGGGCGTGTGGGTCCTCGCCACGCCTTATTGTTGATACATGCGTTAGACTCAATTCATGCACTACCACTTCTAGATATGCGTTATTAATGGATGCTCTTGTAGTATGTTGTGCGTTGTCACAAGTTTCCTTGCATTGGAACCAAGTATAATTCCACTGCAAGTTTCTCGGTGTGATCCGAGGTCGAACACAGGGACTATTTGAGGTTATTGTGTTATGTTTATGATACATGCGACCAGGTTTTTCAATTTAATAAAAGTGTTTATGTACTAACATAGTAATATAAAGTTGCGATAAAGTTAAGGAAAACAATAAAAATGCGATAATAAACATAAAATGCACTAACCTAAGCTAAGATGGCACAAGATACAGGTGACATGATATAAAATATTGAGGGCAAGGCTGCTTGTGAAGATTATACACAGATCATGTGATACGATGGCAAGTTTTATGTATGAAGCAGGAAAAGGAATATAACTAATATAAACATCGCAAGTTCCTTAATTGCGTTAAAGTTATAAGTACGGTTCCGCTTTTTCCTAAGCATACACCTTTTAGTGATCAACCGCGTTCCCATATGTTTGTGGTGAAACAGAGACGGATGTAATGAAACCAAGGTTGCTTCCATTCCTGGAAGTACTACTCACTCTAGTTAACGCATTCTTCTGACGTTCTCTCGATAGATCAGAATGACATCTTCACTTCTGCTCTCACAGGTGAAGATGCCGTCTAGCATGCCATAGCTAAATGCCATTATCTCTCTAATATAGATTAAGTACTCGTTTAATTCATATTGACTACCCGAGGATTAAGAACAGTTCATGAAGAAAATGATAAACGGAGGAACGGAAATAGACAGAGAAGTGGTAATGAAAATGATTGAGACATTCAATATATCTATTTAGCGTCTGATACTTGGTGTGTGAATTAAGAGCTAAAGAAGATGAGATACAATGATGAAAAGAGATAGAAACAAATACAAACAAGTGCCAATGTCTCGGCACCAATTTGGATGGAGATTTGCTTGCCAGAATGGATGGACCGTGTGGAAGGATGACCTTCCCTCTCAAGCTTGCTCAATCGATAGCAAGGATCTGAGTATAGAGCTTCGCGGCAGGGATCTGGTAGATTAACACTGAGACTCACCTCTCGGCCTTGTCTCTTCTTCTTCACGGATTTCTTCAGTTTAACACTCAGCTCGACCTTTTTCTCAATATAATAGTAGCAATTAGCCCTGTATCCAGTAGCATCCTTTTATGTGAA
The DNA here is from genome assembly GCF_027475165.1 of Benincasa hispida. Classification (NCBI taxonomy): domain Eukaryota; kingdom Viridiplantae; phylum Streptophyta; class Magnoliopsida; order Cucurbitales; family Cucurbitaceae; genus Benincasa; species Benincasa hispida. The sequence goes on along the minus strand of NC_143488.1, from coordinate 30,700,344 downwards.
TTCTATGGGGTATTTATAGGTGAAGATCTTTGACTCTGGCCTTGTGGTCCTGACTTGTTGTTATGGAAATTTCAAAGATGGAGGGATATTATTCCTTCTATTATGCAATCAGACCGTCAAATCTGCACAACCGTTAGGCGTACACATGGCACAATCCTCCGCATTTGTGTTGCTCAACTGCATCTTTCAATCGGGTGTTCGCATGCTGTATTGTTTTTATTACAGCATGCGGTTGAAAGTCAACTCTTGATCGACTGTTGCATTGCACTGTCATTGCATTAATTGTCTTTTCATTGTTGTTTGATGGGCGCAATATGCCAGAGATGCGTTGGTCAGTTTATCTTGAGCCTTAATCGCAAGCGGTGACTTAGTTTCCTACAAAACAGAGTAGAAATCTCCTCTTCTTCCATCTTAATGATGTTAGTGGGTGTTAATTGTGATAATTCAGAATTATTGTATTTCTAAGCTAATTTTCATACAATTGGCGCATATCTATTCTCTTTTGGCCGCAATATCTAGATAAGGCAATATAAATAACTTGTATTTCTACAAGTTATCACACCCCCAAATTTAGATATGGTTGTCCTCAAGCATATCTTCTACTGAGGCAATAAAGCTCAATTCCTATCCTATATTTATGCGTCAATTGGTTGCTCTGAATGTTACACTTAGGCACATTCCTTGACATCGCAGTTTCTTCCTATCCTTGCTAATTCTCAAGCCCTACTTTATTCTTCTATATAACAAAATTCTGCTCAAAGATACTTTTCTAGTTTTTTTTTTTCAAAATAGAATGTTTATCTCTTCTTGTCAAAACACTTGATATATCTACATACAATGGTCAAAACTTTTGTGTCATTTACTAGAGACAAATGGTCATGGTTACACTCTTCATTTTGGCCTGTCCCCACGGGTGTCATGCGAACATCCAACTACGGTTGTGTGCCAATCTCAACTTTAACTCATGATATTCAGAGGAGTTGTCTCTTGCATTCTTTTATTATATGTTTTTTTTTCTTTTATACCTTGTTGATCTTGGAAACCCACATTCAGTTTGGCTTGCTCCTACGGGTGTCGTACAAACATCCAACTACAAGCAGGCTCTTTTCACAACTAGACTCTTATCATGTTGGGAACATTTTTTCCCTTGCGCTGACATTGGAGTTTTGCATAAATGTTTTTTTTAATTCTTTTTTTTTTTTTAAAAAAACAGAAAATGAACGCATTTTTTTAAATACTTCATATTCTTGATCTTATCTGCTCAGACGTTCACCACCCCCAAATTTAAAGAAAACCAAGGTCTTCATTGCGTTGTTTGGATAGACTAGACAAACACTTAGAAGAAAATTTTCAAAAAGAAGGTTTGAGCAGAACTTTGAAAGATAAAGAGATAAAGTACAACTAAATTAATAATTAACTAAGTGTTAGTCAGAATTTACAAAGTATAGGAAATGTTTCTAAGTATAAACATATATTACATCATAGCAAAGCAGTGAAGAACACAAAAGTAAAAGATTCAGAACATTGCAAATATTGACAAAGGATGATAAGAAGAAATGCACAGGCAAAAAGTGGAGTGAATATGTACTCATTATATTGAATATTAACAAAGTATATAAATAATTACAAATTAACGCAATACAAAATTTTGTGCCTGTACAAGAATCAAAGAATAAATTAACTCATAAAAGAATAAATGAATTGAAAAGAATACATAATGGTCGCATAGATGAAAGAAAAAATTAGAGGATTATTGCTGAGGGGTTGGCGGGTCTGGAGGAGGATTTTGAGGTGGTGCTGGAGAAGCTTCTTCAAAATTTAAGTGTTGCTGGAAATGTGGAGGTACCATTGGACCATGAAGATATGCGGTGAGAAAGTTGAAGTACTCTTGATTACGCTCCGCAATCAGTCTCTGGTTCATATGGACATTATAAATGTTGCGCTGCATGTTGATCAGTGTCTCTCTTGATGTGGCAGCACTGCATAGAATATCATCAATCTGCTCCATTACCACTTCAAATCTTTGGTTGAAGAAGTGTTGTTGTTGAGAGAAAAGTTGTTGCTGTTGAGAGAAGAGGGATCTCATTTCTGTTAACTCAGCCACCATGGAGGTGATGGAGGGTTGTGCCTGCGATGTCTCGCCAGCATCGTTTTGGGGTTGGGCAGAGGTGCCTTCACCGAAATCGTGTGGGTCATCAACTTGCGGCAGTGAAATAGGGGTTTACGGTGATGTGTGTTGGTGAAGGTGAGGCTCTGGGTAAACAGGTGAGGAGGTTGGGACAAGGAGAAGATTGGTAAAATGTTCATGCAATGGAGAAAAAGGTTGTGCGGGTGGGCTAGGAGGACTTGGAGGGTGAATGACTAAGGGAAGAGGGTCCATAGGTTCTGGATCTTGTGCTGGCGACTCTTGAACCCTTTCTTTTCTTTTATCTTCTCTGCATTGTCTTTTTGGCCTGGACCCATGTGGCACATTCAAATCGATCGCGGGCCTCTTTGCTGGCAGCTCGAGCCAGCGTGGGGAGTCTTTGAGGAGCAGCCTCAAGATTTTTATGTTGATGAGCCCGTGGACTTCTGGCATGGGCTCCTCATCAATGCTTATGCCCATAGACAAACATAGACTTGAAACGATCCACGGGAAGAAGTACTGCCCTCGGATATGCCCCACCAATGATCTGATCTGCCTTGCGATCAACTGCCCTACGTCGATAGGAATGCCGCATGCGATGCAGTGTGCGGCCATGACCTGATCCCTTGATATAGTTCTGTCATGTGTTGTTGGGATTAACCACTTTTTGACCAGGTAAACCCAGAGCCTTCCCTCCGGAAGCAAGGACTTGGACTCCAGGGTGAGGATGCCTTTGAGCGAAACCGACCACTTCGTGCCCGGTTGTGTTAATACCCTCAACACATCTTCCATCTGTTGCTCCATGGGATCATCAATAATCTTGTTCCCTGGTGCATCAGGGTTGTCCTTCATCTGATATATTTCGTTGATGTCCCTTGCATTGAAGGATACTGTTTCTCTTTTAAAGGTCACCGCATCCCTGTTTCCATGTAGACGCCCGCGATAGAATTCCCGCACCACCTGAGGCACAATGATGGATGGGCATTGGCAGAATGTGTCCCACCTATGTTCCACAATCACGCTCGTGATGAGGTCAGGTAGTGGTGTCGGCGCAGGATAGAAGTCCATCTCAATTAACATGTCATCATTCTCCTTTCTTTTTTATGAACGCTTCCTGGCCGATGCGGGCTCACTACTCTCCATAATTGCCTTATCTTTTTCCTTATTCAACGCAAGGTGGGCTTCCTGTCTTTGTTTCTTCTCCCATTCTTTCCGTTGTTCCTTCTTCTCACGCTCTGCGAGTTTGTTGCCCTTTTTCTTCATTAAACGTCGCATATTAGCTTCGCGTTTTTTCTCCTTCTCTTCCAACAATGTCCTCTCCTCTTCCTCCTTTTTCCATCTCTTTTCTTCTTCTTCTTCTTGTTCTTCCCTCGCAAATTCTTCTTTAAATTGCTCAGAGGCCAACAACAGACGTTGTTCCTCCTCGCGCCTCTGTATCCCTTCAAGTCTTCCAAGTCATTATCGCTTCGCATTTCTTTGAACTTCATCTTTTCTTGCTTCTCTTCCTCTTCTTTTCTTTTTCTTTCTTTTTCTTCCATTACGATACTTAATCTTTGTGGGTCAATAGTGGACCCTTGCAGCGCATTCTCTCTGCGATGCCGCATCAGGGGGTTCCTTCTGCTTCTTCTCTTTCATCGGCTGCAAACATTTGCGTCGTTTCGGGTTGCGCTGATTCCATCAACTGTGTCGTTTCCCCCCTATCCTCCTTCATGGAGGTTGATTCTCCATCCTTCTGCGAGCTCACACCCCTCTGCTTTTCTTCTTCTACTCTTTTTAGATGCCTCTTTTCACACCGGCGCATTTTCTTTTCTTCCTTCTCCTTCTTTATTCTTTCCTTATTTCCTAACTCATCTTCATCATCATCCTTTTTCTCTATGTTCTTTCTCTCCTTGCAATGATGGGAAGATTCAGCCTCTTCAGCCTTCCTTCCTTTGTTTTTCTTCTTCTTCTTTTTCTTCTCAGCCACTTCTGGTTGCCCCTCCCCTGCAACCTCCCCTAACACAACGTCAGGGGTTTCCAACACAACTTCAGCCTCCTTGGCCTCCTCCACCGCAATCTCTTCTTCCGCAATTCTGGGAGGTCCGTCATACGCTTCTGCGTTGACAGTCACCTCAGGAATCTCTGGGGCTAGAACGCCTCTTCCGATTTCTTCTTCAGTCACCACTACCTCCTCCTCCACCACTCTTTCCATCACTGCCACCGTCTCCTCCTCCGTAGACAGTGGTTGATTTACAACCCTTGCCTCGGGTTGTCCACCTTCTAACTCCAGGTTACTTAGAATGTTGCCAAACACCTCCATATCATCACGTCTCTTCCTTTCACTCTCAGTGGAGACGGCAGGTGTTGGAACAAGTATGCTTTCATTGCTTCCTCCCTTTTTGAACAGAGAAGGTCTAACGGCCAGGATGTTTCTCCGAACTCTCCCAGCAAGTCTGGGGATAGTGTGAGCTTGGGCGGCGAGTCTGCGACTGGTAGCCAAAAATGCTGCCTCTCGCATGGCTATTTGGTTAGAGGTAGGGGTGGATGGTAAAGTAGAGTGGTTGGAAGTTTGGTCAGCCATGGAAGCTAAGCTCAGAAGAACTGGTAAAACGCTAGGATGCTGGGGAAGAAGGAAGTCTATATGCTACGATGCTAGGGTTTCTGATTGCAAAGATGAGGTAACGTTTCCAAAAATGAGGTAAAGGTCTTATTTAAAGATTAGGACATAGTGGGCCTGTCGACTTACTTTGGATTCTAAAGACGTATGATGTTCTATGCTCATGATGATGCGATACTACTTCTAAATATGCGTTAATTATGGATGTTCATGTAGTATGCCATGCAGTGTCACAAGTTTCCTTACGATGGAACCAAGTGTAATTCCACCGCAAGTTTCTCGGTGTGATCCGAGGTCGAACACGGGACTGGTTTAGGTTATTGTAGTACGTTCATGATATATGTGACCAGGTTTTCAATCTTTAAAAGTGTGTGTTTGTGCAGTTATATAAATTGCAATAAAATAAAGGAAAGCTGGGGTCAAGGCAGGCTGTGAAAGTTATACAAAGACGTGGGATGCGGCGGAAAGTCTTATGAATAGAATAGAAAGACAAAGACAAATAATATAAAAAATGCAAGTTCTCAATTGCATTGAAGCTACAAATACTATTCTGCTCTTCTCTTGGCGTACACCTCTCAGTGATCGGCCGTGCTCCCACATGTCTGTGGTGAAACAGAGACTAGCGTAATGAACGCAACGTTGCTTTCATGTCTGGAAGTACTACTCGCTTTAGTTAGCGCATTCTTATGACCTTCTCTCGATAGATCAGAATGGCATCTTCACTTTTTCTCTCACAAGTGAAGATGTCGTCTAGCATGCCTTAGCTAAATGCATTTTATATCTTTAACACAAACTAAGTACTTGGTTAATTCACATTGCTTATCAGGGAATTAAGAAGATATCATAAAGAAAGTGATTGACGGGTGAACAGAAATAGACAGAAACTGATAAATGAACGCTATCGAAACCTTTAATATCTCTATTAAGCGATTGATACATGGCGTGTGAATGAAAAGATGAAGAAAACGTGAAATGTGGTGAAACAGAGACTAGCGTAATGAACGCAACGTTGCTTTCATGTCTGGAAGTACTACTCGCTTTAGTTAGCGCATTCTTATGACCTTCTCTCGATAGATCAGAATGGCATCTTCACTTTTTCTCTCACAAGTGAAGATGTCGTCTAGCATGCCTTAGCTAAATGCATTTTATATCTTTAACACAAACTAAGTACTTGGTTAATTCACATTGCTTATCAGGGAATTAAGAAGATATCATAAAGAAAGTGATTGACGGGTGAACAGAAATAGACAGAAACTGATAAATGAACGCTATCGAAACCTTTAATATCTCTATTAAGCGATTGATACATGGCGTGTGAATGAAAAGATGAAGAAAACGTGAAATACAACGATGAAAGAGATAGAACAGATACAAACAATTGTCAATGTCTTGGCACTGATTCGATGGAGATCTGCTTGCCGGATAGGATGCATTTGATGGTAGGAAGAGCTTCCCTCTCAGGCTTGCTCTACCGGTAGTAGGGATCTTTGCACAGAGCCTTCAATTGGGTGTTTGGCAGATTAGCTCTGAGATTCACCTCTCGGCTTTATCTCGTCTTCTTCCCGGATTTCTTCTCTTAAGCACTTAACTCAGCCTTTTCTCTATACTCTAGTAGCACTTAGCATAAATTTTCTCTGAAATCAATGGGGTGTTTATAGGTGCAGATCTTTGACTCCGGCCTTGTGGTCCCCACTTGATCATTATGGTAATTCTGAAGATGGAGGGATATTATTCCTTCTGTTATGCAATCAGACCGTCAATTCTGCACAGTCGTTAGTTGTACACGTGTCTCAATCCTCCACTTTTGTGTTGCTCAACTGCATCTTTCGATCTTAGGTTCGCATGTGGTGTTGTTTTTATTACCGCATGTGGTTGCACACAGCTCTGGATCGACTGTCACATTGTGCCATCATTGCAATAATCGTCTCTTCATTATTGATTGATGGCACAATGTGATAGAGATGCGTTGATCTGTTCCCCGTGAGCCTTTAGCGCAAGCGGTGACTTGGTCTTCTGCAAAATAGAGTAAAATTTGGCTTGTCTTTCATCTTTATGGTGTTAGTGAGCGTAATTGCAAACATTTATAATTATTGTAATACTAGGCTAAATTTCCATATTTACTAAATTTTGGCCGCAATATCTAGATAAGGTGGCATAAATAACTTGTATTTCTACATGTTATCACAACTGCAAATTTAGATATATGCTTGTCCTCAAGCATATCTTCTACTAAGGCAATCATGCTCAATTCCTATCCTCTATTTTTGCGACAATTGGTTGCTCCGAATGTTACATTTAGGCACATTACTTGACATCGCAATTTCCTTCTATCCTTGCTAATTCTTAGCAAGCCCTACTTTATTCTTCTATATGACAAAATTCTGCTCAAAGATGCTTTTCTAGTTTTCAAAATAGAATGTTTATCTCTTCTTTGTCAAAACAACTTAATGTATCTATATGCGGTGAGCAAAAATTTGCATCACTTCTTTATTTAGAGACTGTTGGTCATGGTTACACTCTTCGTTTTGGCTTATCCCCACAGGTGTCATGCGAACATCTAACTACGGTTGTGTGCCAATTTCAACTTCAACTCATGAGGATCAGAGGAGTTGTCTCTTGCATTCTTTTATTTTTGTTTTTGTTATACTGCGTTGGTCTTGGAAACCCACTTTCGTTTTGGCTTGCTCCTACGGATGTCATACGAACATTCAACTACAAGCAGGCTCGTTTCACAACTAAACACTTATCAGGTTGGGAATATTTTTAAGGTTTTCCCTTGCGCTGGCATTGGACTTTTGCATAATTTTTTTTTTAAATGAAAATGGACACATTTTCTAAAATACAGCATAATCTTGATCTCATCTGCTCAGACCTTCCCCACCCCCAAATTTAAAGATGAGCAAGATCCTCATTGCGTTGTTTGGAGAGACTTAGACAAACACTTAGAAGAAAATTTCAAAACGAAGGTTCGAGCAGAACTTTGAAAGATAAAAGGTAAAGTACTGCTAAACTAAGAATTAACTAAGTGTTAGTCAGAATTTACTAAGTATGGGAAATGTTTCTAAGTGGAAACATATAATATATCATAGCAACGCAATGAAAATCGTAAAAATAAGAGATTAAGAACATTACAAAAATTAGCAAAGGAAGATAAAAAAAGAGGCATAGGCAAAAAGTGGAGTGAATATATACTCTGATTGTATTGACTATTAACAAAGTATACAAATAAATTACAAATAAACGCATTACCAAATTTTCTATTGCTTGTCCAAGAGTCAAAGAATTTTGATTACTTGACAAATAATAAATGAATTGAATACAATTAAAGAATGGCCGCATAAAAAAAAATCGTATTAGAAGAAAGTGTAAACATTAAGATTGAGGAGCAGGGGGATCTGGTGGATTTTGAGGTGGTGCAGGAGGCGCTTCTTCAAAATTTAAGTGCTGTCGGAGATGTAAGGGCACCATTAGACCATGAAGATATGCGGTAAGAAAGTTGAAGTACTCTTTATTACGCTCCGCAATCATTCTCTGGTGCATATGGACTTTATAAATGTTATGCTGCATGTTGATCAGCGCCTCTCTTGATGTGGCGGCACTGTGTTGAATCTCATCAATGCACTCCATTACTACCTCAAATCATTGATTGAAGAAGTTATGTTTTTGAGAGATAAGCTCTTGCTATTGAGAGAAGAGGGTTCTCATTCAGCTAACTCAACAGCCATGGAGGTGGAGGATGGTTGTGCCTGTGATGTCTCGCCAATACCGTTTTGGTGTTGGGCAGATGTGCCTTCACCCAAAATGTGTGGGTCATCAACTTGCGGCGGTGGAATGGTGGGTTGCGGTGATGATGCTAATGGTGATGGTGGGGCTGTTGGGTAAACTTGAGAGTTGAGGACAAAAAGAAGGTTTGTTAAATGCTCGTGTAAGGGGCAAGAGGTTTGTGCTGGCGGGCTCAGTGGGCTTGGAGGCCGGATGACTAAGGGAAGAGGGTCCATGAGTTCTGGATTTTGCGTTGATGATTCCTGGACCATCTCTTTTCTCTTATCTTCTCTTCGTCTTCTTTTTGGTCTGGGTTCTAATGGCGCATTCAAATCGATCGCAGGCTTCTTTGCTGGCAGCTCGGGGCAATGTGGAGAATACTTGAGGAGCATCCTCAAGATTTTTATGTTGATGAGGTCATGGACTTCTGGCTTGGGCTCCTCATCAACGCCATACCCATAGACAGGCACAGACTTGAAACGATCCACGGGAAGAAGTACTGCCCCCGAACATTCCCACTAATTCTCTGATCTGCCTCGCGATCAACTGCCCTACGTCGATAGTAATGCCGTGGGCTGTGTAGTATGCGGCCATGACCCGATCCCTTGATACAATTTTGTCGTGCGTTGTTGGGATCAGCCGCTTCTTGACCAAATAAACCCAGAGCCTTCCCTCCGGTAGCAAGGACTTGGACTCTAAGGTACAGATGCCTTTGGGTGAGACCGACCATCTTGTGCCTGGTTGTGTTAGTAACTTCAATGCATCCTCCATCTGCTCTTTTGTGGGATCATTAATAATCTTGTTCCCTGGCACATCAGGGTTGTCCTTCATTTGATAAATTTCGTTGATGTCCCTTGCGTTTAAGGATACTGTCTCTCCCTTAAAGGTCACCGCATCCCTATTTTCATGTAAGCACCCGTGGTAAAAGCTTCGCACTACCTAAGGCACTATGATGGATGAGCACTGGAAAAATGTATCCCACCCATACTCCACAATTACGCTCGTGATGAGGTCAAGTAGTGGGGTCAGCGCAGGGTAGAAGCGCATCTCGATCAACATATCATCGTTCTTCTTTTTCTTTGATGATCGCTTCTTGGCCGCCACGAGTTCATTGCTTTCTACTATGGCCTTGCCTTTTGCCAACGCAAGGTGGGCTGCTTGTCGTTCTCTCTTTTCCCGCTCTATGTATTGCTCTTCTTTCTCGCGCTCGGTGAGCTCTTTGCCCTTGCTCTTAAATAAGCACCGTTTGTTGGCTTCGCGCTTCTTCCTCTTCTCCTCCAACAAAAATCTGTCCTCTTCTTTCTTCTTCCTCCTCTTTCTTCTTCTTATTCTCTTTCTTCTCTCGCAAACTCTTCTTTGAATTGCTCAAAGGCTAGCAACAGGCACTGTTCCTCCTCGCGCTTCCGGATCCCTTCAAGTCTGGCAAGCTCATTGTTCTATCGCATTTCTTCAAACTCTAATCTTCTTCTTCTATCCCCCTCTGCGATGATGAGCTTACCCCTCTCCATCTTTGTTTGCTTCTTCTCCTCTTCTTTTCTTTTTCTCTCTTTCTCTTCCAATGCCAAAGTTAATCTTTGAGGGTCAATTATGGACCCTTGCGGCGCATTCTCCCTGCAATGTCGCATTAGGGGGGTTCCCTCTACTTTTTCTCATTCTTCGATCGCAACTATTTGCGTTAGTATGGGTTGTGCCGATTCCATTAACTGTGTCGTTTCCCCCTATCTTCCCTTACGGAGGTTGATTCTCCATCCTTCTCAGGGCTCGCAGCCCTCTGCCTTGCTTCTTCTTCTTCTCTCAGGTGCCTCTTCTCACATCGGCGCAATCTTCTTTCCTCTTTCTCCTTATTCTTCCTCTCCTTTTTGTCCTCTTCATCTTCATCATCATCCTTTTTCTCTTTGTTGTTTCTTGCCTTGCGATGATGTGAAGACTCCGCCCCTCGAGCCTTCTTTCCCTTGCTCTTCTCCTTCTTCTTATCTCCTTTCTCAGCCTTTTCTGGCTACTTCCCTCTCTTCTTATCTTCCTTCTCAGCCTCTTCTGGCCGCGCATCCCTTCCAATCTCCTCCATCGCAATGTCAGGGGTCACTAATGTAACCTCTGCTTCCTTTCCCTCCTCGACTACGATCTCTTCTTCTTCTCTTCTTGGAGGTTTATCATAAATTTCTGCGATGACAGTTACCTCCTGAGTCTTCAGGACCAGAACATTATTCTCCTTTTCTTGTTCTTCAACCACCACTTCTCCCACCACCACGACTTCATCCTTCACTGGTTCATCCGCCACTACCGCCGCCTCCTCCTCCGTAGGCAGTGGTTGGTTTACAACACCTGCCTCGGGTAGTCCACCTCCTTGCTCCAAGGTACTTAGGATGTTACCAAACACCTCCGTATCATCTCGTCTCTTCCTTTCGCCAATGGAGATGGAAGGTGTTTTCGCTTTCAATGGAGATGGAAGGTGTTGGCGTAGGCATGCTCTCAGTGCTTCCTCCTCTCTTGAACATAGGAGGCTTACCGGCCAAAGGATTTCTTCGGGCTCTTCCAACGAGTCTAGGGATAGTGTGGGCTTAGACGGCAAGCCTGTGACTGGCAGCCAGGAATGCTACCTCTCGCATGGCTACTTGATCAGGGGTGGAGGGTGAAGAGGATTGGTTTGGGGTTTAGTCAGCCATGGATACTAGCTTGGAAAGATCTAGTAAAAACTCGAGCTGCTAGGGAGAAAGAAAGGTTTAGGATGCAAGACGCTTAGGGTTTCTTGTTTGCCAAAGTGAGGTAAAGGGTTTCCAATGAAGGACGAGGTCGTATTTATAGGTTGGGCTGTGGTGGGGCCCAACGCGATTTTCGCGGCGACTGGCCTCGAGCAGCTCAACAGGCACGTCGTTTCACCTCCCTCATTTATGGAATTTCAGAAAAAGTGTCCTTTCGTCTGCCAAGTCATAATTGCTTGGGAATACGAATCGATTGGACTTCTTCCCAAATTGCCAAACAATTTTTTTTCTTTAATATTTTATTTGAATGGACGCATGAAAAAGAATAACACATTGTGCTCACCAACGCAACTATATCTTTGCAGAGGATGGGCAACAACGCATATATCCCTGCAACACACCCCTTAACCAATGCATTTTTGGAGGATACCTCAACATCGTGCATTTGGCTAAGGACGAGCAAAGGACATATGCGAGCGCAACACACCCCTCAACTCAATACAATTGAATTAGGTGAATACAAGCATTCCTGATTGGTTTGGGATGGATCCATTGTCGTCTTACTTTCTTGTTATTAATTGTTTTCTTATTCTTATTTTACAATTTTCATCAGCGCAAGTGTTGTGTCTTGCGGCAATAGATTTTCCTTTATTACTCAATCGTTCACAATTTAAAGCACAACGCACTGACTAAAAAAATCACAGAATTAAAGGCGAGATAGAATTAAATGCAAAGAAGTGAATGAGGAAATAAATTCATAAAGTTAAAATTGAATTAAATGAAGAATTGAAGACAGAATTCAGAATTTAAAGAGACATAAATTCAATAAAGCATTAAACATAGTTCTAAGATATGGACCGAAAGTTGCGTTGTCTTGGGTGATCGCAATCCACATCTCCACAGGCGGTCAGGCGTGCCTGCTCAATGTCTTAAGGACATTGCTCCTTACCTGTAGATCCCGGGGCTTCTGAATTGTTGGACAATGTTTTTGGTGTTTGACTTCTTAGCTCAGAGGCTAGCTGGCCCACTTGCATCTCCAGATTCCTTATAGAAGACTCTTGTGCTTGCATCACTGCATCATTTTTATCCATATACTGCTTCAGTAGCATCTCTAACGAGCCTCCCGAGGTGTTAAACGATGATGGTTGCTGGTTCTGTGATCTTGATTGCCCTTGATTGTAATGAAAGGGGGGATTTCCTCTACTGCCCCCTTGATGGTCCACTGGCCCCCCAGGTTGGGATTTCTGTCCCAATCGAAGTTAGGATGACTCCTCCAGCCCAAATTATAGGTATTGCTGAAGGGGTTGTTCTGAATAGCACACACTTGTTGAAGATTCAATGGACACCCATCAGCTCTGTAAGCCCATCCACAATTGACGCAGCTGATTGCGGCCACTTGAGCCAGTGCAGCGGGTTGCGCTAATTGTGGGGCAATGGCTCCTTGGTTAATTGTCAGGATCGAGGTCACCGTGGTCATCTGCGCGTCTAACGTGATCATTGTCTCTGCAAGGACAATGGTTGTTTCAGTTTTCCTTCTACCGGCGCCTCGGCCTCTATAACCATCGTCGATCCAATCATCCATATTCCGCGAGATGCGGTCGAGGATGACTTTGGCCTCTATGTATGTCTTATCCATAAAATCTCCTGCCGCGGAGGCATCAGCAACAGCCTGCGTGGCTCTATTCAGGCCATTGTAGAATGTTTCCATCAAGATGCAATCGGGGATCCCGATATTCGGGCAGTTTTTTACCAATCTTCTGAATCGCACCCAGGCAGTTCTCAGGGTCTCATTCTCCTTCTGTTCAAAGTTCAACACATTCTTTCGCTGCCTTGCATTGACAGTGGGTGGGAAGAACTTCTTCATGAACTGTTCCACCAATTTTTCCCATAAAGTGACCTCATTTGGCTCCAGTGAGTAAGCCCACCTCTTAGCCTCGTCCCTCAAGGTGTAAGGAAACAGATACAATCATATATTTTCTGGGGTCACGCCAGGTAACGGAAAATTTCCACACATTTTGACAAAGGTGGTCAGATGGGCATGTGGGTCTTTACCTTGTAGACCCCCATACTGCCCAGCATTTTGAATCATTTGCAACATGACTGGCATAATCTCAAAGTGCGCATTCTCCTCCACAGTTGGCCTCGAGATTCCAGGCGAAAAATCATACAAATTGGGTGCTGCATAATTACGCATCGGGATGTTGCAGTTAACTGCCAGGAAAATAGGTTCCTGAGCCAGTCGAACATCCCCTTGGTTCACAACTGGCACCGCATTATCGTTATTGTCCGCTATGTTGGCTGCCTTCTTTCGCCTAATTCGGTTTTGACATACCTTTGCGCGGAAAGTTCGCTCGATCTCAGGGTCAGCTATGAATTCTGGTTCAACACTAGGACTCATAAACCGTCAGGCTGCTCTCCATGTTGAACAGCCAGTATAATGAGATCTGTCCTGCAAAATACCAGAAACACACTCAAACAATAAACCGTTAACCATAGTCTCTGGAAATGGCACCATAAACTTGTCGACTTACTTTGGATGCTAAAGACGTATGATGTTCTATGCTCATGGTGATGCGATACTACTTCTAAATATGTGTTAATTATGGATGTTCATGTAGTATGCCATGCACTATTACAAGTTTCCATACGATGGAACCAAGTGTAATTCCACCACAAGTTTCTCAGTGTGATCCAAGGTCGAACACGGGGACTGGTTTAGGTTATTGTAGTACGCTCATGATATATGCGACCAGGTTTTCAATCTTTAAAAGTGTGTGTTTGTGCAGTTATATAAATTGCAATAAAATAAAGGAAAGCAGTAAAGATGCGATAATAACATAAAATACATTAAACCTAAGCTAGATGACACAAGATATAGGCTTCATGTACAATATGCTGGGGTCAAGGCAGGCTGTGAAAATTATGCAAAGACGTGGGATGCGGCGGAAAGTCTTATGAATAGAATAGAAAGAGAAATTCAAATAATATAAACAACGCAAGTTCTCAATTGCATTGAAGCTACAAATACTGTTCCACTCTTGTCTTGGCGTACACCTCTCAGTGATCGGCCGCACTCCCACATGTCTGTGGTGAAACAGAGACTAGTGTAATGAACGCAAGGTTGCTTCCATGTCAAGAAGCCCTACTCGCTTTAGTTAACGCATTCTTCTGACCTTCTCTCGATAGATCCGAATGGCATCTTCACTTCTGCTCTCACAGATGAAGATGCCGTCTAACATGCCTTAGCTAAATGCATTTTATATCTTTAACACAGACTAAGTACTTGGTTAATTCACATTTCTTATCAGAGAATTAAGAAGATATCATGAAGAAAGTGATTGATGGGTGAACGAAAATAGACAGAAAATGATAAATGAAAACTATCGAAACCTTTAATATCTCTATTAAGCATTTGATACATGGCGTATGAATGAAGAGATAAAGAGAACGTGAAATACAACGATGAAAGAGATAGAACAGATACAAACAAGTGTCAATGTCTTGGCACTCATTCGATGGAGATCTACTTGCCGGATAGGATGGATTTGATGGTAGGAAGAGCTTCCCTCTCAGGCTTGCTCTACCGGTAGCAGGGATCTTTATACAGAGCCTTCAATTAGGTGTTTGGTAGATTAGATCTGAGATTCACCTCTCGGCCTTATCTCGTCTTCTTCTCGGATTTCTTCTCTTAAGCACTCAGCTCAACCTTTTCTCTATACTCTAGCAGCACTTAGCCCCCTATCAAGTAGCATAAATTTTCTCTGAAATCAATGGGGTATTTATAGGTGCAGATCTTTGACTCTGGCCTTGTAGCCTTCACTTGATCGTTATGGTAATTCCAAAGATGGAGGGATATTATTTCTTCTGTTATGCAATCAGATCGTCAATTCTGTATAGCCGTTAGTTGTACAAGTGTCTCAATCCTCCGCTTTTGCGTTGCTCAGCTGCATCTTTCGATCTTAGGTTCACATGCGATGTTGGTTTTATTACCGCATGCGGTTGCACACAACTCTGGATTGACTATCCCATTGCGCTGTCATTACAGTAATCGTCTCTTCATTGTTGATTGATGGGCACAGTGTGACAGAGATGCGTTGATCAGTTACCCGTGAGCCATTAGCGCAAGCGATGACTTTGTCTCCTACAAAACAGAGTAAAATTTGGCTTGTCTTCCATCTTTATGGTGTTAGTGGGCGTAATTGCAAATATTTATAATTATTGAAATACTAGGCTAATTTTCATACAATAGGTGCATATTTACTAAATTTTGGCCGCAATATCTAAATAAGGTGGCATAAGTAACTTGTATTTCTACAAGTTATCAGGGCCCAATGCGATTTTTGCGGCGACAGGCCTCGAGACACTCAAAAGGCGCGTCGTTTGACTTCCCTCATTTATTGGATTTTAGAAAAAAAAATGTCCTTTCAACTGCCGAATCATCATTACTTTGGAATACGAAAAGCTTCCCCACATTACAAAAAGAATTTTCTTTAATATTTTATTTGAATGGACACGAGATTAAGATTAACGCAATGTGCTCACCAACGTAAATGCATCTTCATAGAGGATAGGCAACAATGCATACATCCCCGCAATGCACCCCTTAACCAAACACATTTTTGAAGGATACCTCAACATAGTGTATTTAGCTAAGGCCGGGTAAAGGGCATATACGAGCGCAACACACCCCTCAGCTCAATACAGTTGAGTTGAGTGAACGCAAAGTGTATCTTTTTGGTTCAAGATGCATCCATTGTTGCCTTACATACTTGTTGTTGATTATATGATTTTATTTTTATTTATTATTATTTTTTCCTTCATCAATGCAAATGCTATGACTTGCGGTAATAAATTTTTCTTTATTACTCAATCATTCACCATTTACAGCTCAATGCATTAATTATACAAAAGCTTAAAGAATTAAAGACTATACGGAAATAAATGCCAAGGAAATAAATGAATAATTAAATTCATAAAGCCAAGAATGAATTAAATAAGCAAGACAAAATTCAAGAATTCAAAGAGACAGGAATTTAAGAAAGCATTAAACATAGTGGCGAGATATAGATCGAAAGATGCGTTTCTTGAATGAGCGCAATCCACATCTCTGCATGCGTTCCTACTTGCCTGCCCAATGTCCTAGGGACATTACTCTATTCTTGTAGATCCCGGGGCTTCTGAATTGCTGGCAACATTCCTGGTGCTCTGCTTCTCAACTCGGAAGCCATCTGGCCCACCTGGATCTCTAAATTTCTAATTGAAGACGCCTGCGCTTGCATCACTGCGTCGTTTTTATCCATATATCGCTTCAGCAGGGTCTCCAAAGAGCTTCCCGAAGTGTTAGAAGATGAGGGTTGTTGGTGATGCGATTGTCTCAATGGCCCTTGATTTGAATTTTGGTGAAAAGAAGGATTCCTTCGTCCGTTACCTTAATGGTTGAGTGGCCCCCCTTGGTTGGGATTACCTCACCAACCGACATTAGAATGGCTCCTCCAGGCAGGATTATAGGTGTTGTTGAAGGGGTTGTTCTGGATGGCGCATATTTGTTGGATGTTCGATGGGCACACTTCAGCTTCTTGATCCCCTCCACAATTGATGCAACTTAATGTGGCCACTTGAGCCGGCGCAGCAAGTTGCGCTGATTATTGAGAGATGGCTCCTTGATTAATTTCCATCGATTGGAGGATGGAAGTCACCGTGGCCATCTGTGAGGCCAACGTGGTCATTATCTCCGCAGGGACAATGGCACTTTCGCTCTTTCTTCTGTCGGCGCCTCGCCCTCCATATCATCGTCAATCCAATCATCCATGTTCTGCGATGTGCAGTTAAGGATGACCTTCGCCTCTGTGCATGTTTTATCCATAAAACCTCCGGCCGCGGAGGCATCAACAATAACCTGCGCTGATCTATTCAGGTCGTTATGAAAAGTTTCCATCAAGATGCAATCGGGAATCCCGATATGCGGGAAGTTTTTCACCAATCTCCTAAATCGAACCCACGCGATGCTCAGGGTCTCATTCTCCTTCTGCTCGAAGTTTATCACATCTTTCCGCCACCTTGCGTTGACGGTTGGTGGGAAGAACTTCTTCATAAATCGCTCCACCAGTTGGTCCCATGATGTAATTTCATTTGGCTCCAGTGAGTGAGCCCACTTCTTGGCCTCATCCCTCAAGGTGTAAGGGAAAAAATATAGTCTTATACTGTTCGGGGTTACGCCAGGTAGAGAGAAATTGCCGCACATTTCAACAAAGCTGGTCAAATGGGCATGTGGGTCTTGAGCTTGTAGACCCCCAAATTACCCGGCATTTTGGATCATCTGAAGCATGACCGGCTTAATTTTGAACCTTGCGTTCTCCTAAAAAACAGGCCTCAAAATCCAAGGCGAAAAGTCATACTGGTTGGGTGCTGCGTAATTCCTCATGGGAATGTTGCGGTCAGCTGCCAGGAAGACTAGATCCTGTGCTGGTCGAACAGCTCCTTGATTCACAACCGGTACCGCATTATCATTGTTGTTCGCCATACTTGCTGCCTTTTTTCACCTAATTTGATTCTGACATGCCCGTCCGCGAAAGGTACGCTCCATTTCAAGGTCAGCTTCGAATTCTGGTTCAGCACCCGTACTCATAAACCATAAAGCTGCTCTCCGCATTGAACAACCAGTATAATGAGATTTGTTCTGCAAAATACCACAAACACACTCAAAAAATAAACCGTTAACCATGTCCCCAGCAACGATGCCATAAACTTGTAACAGTAAAATTAGTTCCTTATTAATGATACATGCGATAATGGACTCAATTCATGCATTAACACTTCTAGATATGCGTTATTAATGGATGCTCTTATAGTATGTTGTGCGTTGTCACAAGTTTTCTTGCATTGGAACCAAGTATAATTCCACCGCAAGTTTCTCGGTGTGATCCGAGGTCGAACACAGGGACTGTTTGAGGTTATTGCGTTATATTTATGATACATGCGACCAGGTTTTTCAATTTAATAAAAGTGTTTGTGTACAAGTATATAAAGTTGCGATAAAGTAAAGGAAAGCAGTAAAAATGCGATAATAAAATAAAATGCAGTAACCTAAGCTAAGATGGCACAAGATACAAGTGCCATGATATAAAATATTGAGGGCAAGGCTGGCTGTGAAGATTATACACAGATCATGTGATGCGATGGCAAGTTTTATGTATGAAGTAGGAAGAGAAAGATAACTAATATAAACATTGCAAGTTCCGTAATTGCGTTAAAGTTATAAGTACGGTTCCACTTTTCCCTTAGCATACATCTTTCAGTGATCAGTCGCGTTCCCAAATGTCTGTGGTGAAACAGAGACGAACATAATGAACGCAAGGTTGCTTCCATTCCTGGAAGTACTACTCGCTCTAGTTAACGTATTCTTCTGACCTTTTCTCAATAGATTAGAATGACATCTTCACTTCTGCTCTCACAGGTGAAGATACCGTCTAGCATGCCTTAGTTAAACACAATTATCTCTCTAACACAGATTAAGTACTCGTTTAATTCATATTGACTACCTGGGAATTAAGAACATTTCATGAAGAAAACGATAAACGGAGGAATGGAAATAGACAGGGAAGTGGTAATGAAAATGATCGAGACATTCAATATATTTATTTAGCGTCTGATACATGGTGTGTGAATGAAGAGCTAAAGAAGATGAGATACAATGATAAAAAGAGATAGAAACAAATACAAAAAGCGCCAACGTCTTGGCAACAATTTGGATGGAGATTTGCTTGTCGGAATGGATGGACCGTGTGGAAGGATGAGTTCCCCTTTCAGGCTTGCTCAACCGGTAGCAGGGATCTGAGTATAGAGCTTCACGGCAGGGATCTGGAAGATTAACACTGAGACTCACCTCTCGACCTTGTCTCTTCTTCTTCCCGAATTTCTTCAGTTTTGACACTCAGCTCAGCCTTTTTCTCAATATAATAGCAACAATTAGCCCCGTATCCAGTAACATCCTTTTCTGTGGTTTCTATAGGGTATTTATAGGTGAAGATCTTTGACTCCAGCCTTGTGGTTCCCACTTGTTGTTATGGAAAGTTCGAAGATGGGGGGATATTATTCCTTATGTTATGCAATCAGACCGTCAAATCTACACAACCATTAGGCGTACACGTGGCATAATCCTCCGCATTCGCATTGCTCAGCTGCATCTTTCGATCGGGTGTTCGCATGCGGTGTTGTTTTTATTACCGCATGCGGTTGAAAGTTAGCTTTGGATCGACTATCACATTGCGCCGTCACTGCTTAATCGTCTTTTCATTATTGATTGATGGGCACAATGTGTTAGAAATGCGTTGGTCAGTTTGTCTTGAGCCTTAATCGCAAGCGGTGACTTGGTTTCCCGCAAAAGAGAGTAAAAATCTCTTCTTCCATCTTAATGATGTTAGTGGGTGTTAATTGTGATAATTCAGAATTATTGTATTTCTAAGCTAATTTTCATACAATTGGCGCATATCTATTCTCTTTTGGCCACAATATCTAGATAATACAATATAAATAACTTGTATTTCTACAAGTTATCAATAAGTTGAGTACAAAATGACAGTGGAAATTAAAGGTAGAGAGCCTAGTAACAATTCCTTGCTAACCGAGGCTTTTTACACTGAATCTCTAATCTGAACTAAAGATGGTCCCACTTCTGCAAGTTTCAGCCCTCTATCTATCTTGGAGCTTCCGGTGCTTTCCCAAGCTTACCGGAATGATCTACTGACACACTTTCTTCCTCGCGTCCACCTTAAAATGAAAGAAAACTATGAACAGAGGTGTGAACTTTTAAAGTGATTAATTAATCGACTGCTTAACCCCTTTCTGAAGAATGTACTTGGTATTATAGAGCTTCCATGATGAAAGGTAGCTTCTCTCTCCCAGTTGTACAGATGGGACAACTTTAATTCCTAATTGACGCACCGAATAATTATCATCGATAAAGTTGAATGTACTTCGTGATCGTTATTGGCTGTCAGCTTAATTTGGATCCACTGTCATCAGCTTTCTGTCCCATCGTTCATAATTATCCTTTCACCCGGATGCGCCCACCATGTTGTGCTAAATAAGTTGCGTTGATTCTTCTTAGGCGAATGTTTATGAGCACGATCAATGCAAAGTCTTGCGGTGAAGTTGCGCTCAACCAGTGAATTCCTATGATCGCTATTTTTGCATTGCGTTAATGCATATTCTGCACGAAAATATAAAGATCAACTATTCTAATGCGTTGGACGCATGCGACAGCAATATTATAGATGTTATGCTTAATGGATGCAATTTAACATATTTCATCAATGCAATCCAACATTGATTAAGAACTTAGCACTATGATAAAGTGCATTTCTGCCCATTATCACCTACCTTTTTGGGGAATTGTTTGTTTGGGGAGCTGGAAACTCAGTTACACAAGACGAAATTTACTCATTCCCCAAAGTAGGGGTAAGTAGATAGATTTCTCCCTTAAGGGCTGATTCCGGGTCTTGAACATAGTGGCCAAATAGAGGACCCGGTCATACTAGGACTATGGCTTACTGGTCATTAGAGGAATCAGTGGTACTTAAGGAATTAGATGTAACTACAAAGGTATAACGGTATATTGGCCCAACTCTAAGGGTTATCACATTGTTAATTGGTTGATATGGACACAGAAATACATCTGTGGTGCGAAGAGCACAACTATCAATCTTTAGTGGAGTGCCCGATAGTTAACGGATGGTGGATCCCGTGACTAAAGAGTTTAGTCAGTTATTCACGTACGGTTGGAGCTTCAAGCTACAAGTCAATAAGTTCCCTTTGGTAGCTCAATGGGTTGAAGTTGTGAATCAGTTCTCGGGGTTAATTTTAAGTGTTTAAATTAACAAGAGAAAATTCAATTATATGTGATATAATTAGTGTGATGTATGAGATATATCAAGTTGAGGAATTAACGTAAATATGATTTACTTTAAGTACCATAAAATAAAAAAAGAATTATGGTTTATATGTTTCATATGATGAAATATTAAAACTATAGGTTATAAATATAATATCATAAGTTGGTTATAATATTCATTTATAATATATTAATTATATGATAATTAATTCTTTTTCTCTAATAACCGATTGAGTTTGAGGTTATTGGGTGTTTTATGGTAACTGTGAGATAAAAGGAAAATTTTTTCCTAAAAATTAGAAGTTACCTCATTCAAAAAGAAATCACAAAGAAAAGTAAGTGAAAGAGTTCCACTAAGCGATAGCTAGTTGATAGTTGTGCAGAGACTAAATGATCGTGCAGCTTTGACTATATGATAGTCATCTAGTTTATCGTAGCTACACGATCGAGTGGCATAGTCTATAAAATAGGTTGTTGTTTGCTAAACGATTGATCACATCATCTATACAATAGACCAGTTACTTATCTCCCACTTGCTCAATCGTCTACTCGATCGTAGTCCTCCAGTCTCTTCCTCAAGCCACGATCATATAGAGCCCACAACTCCTGGATTCTCACACTGAGAATACCAAGGTCACCGTTGCGTGGTGTCCTCATTCAATTCGTGAATCGAGTTGGACTCGATTGGTTTCGCGAAGGCGGTGTTCGTTATGTTCGTGTTGTGCTTTGTTTGTTGCATTCAAGGGTTGTGTTGCTGTGGACGCTTGGAGATACATTGAGGGATTCGTGAAGAATGGTTCTTCAAAGATATGCATCCTTTATCCCTTGTATCATCTTAAAGCATGTTGTAATTTCTAGTTGTGCATGACTTGTTAGTTTCCATTTAGGCTATATTTCTTTATGTTCAATTTGAATTGAATTTGGAACGATCTCTTCCGCTACTTATGGAAATCCTCGTGCTTGATTTCCTTCAAGTAGATCATGGAATTAAATCCCAACTCATAGCGCCTGGAACACCAGAATAAAAGGTTGTTGCAGAAAGGAGAAATCGAACCTTGTTAGACATGGTCCGATCAAAGAGTTATGCTCAGTTACCTCAATCCTTTTGGGGGTATGCAGTACATACTGCAGTATATATTCTGAACGTTGTTCCTTCAAAAATTGTTTCAGAAACACCACATGAGTTATGGAAAGGATGCAAAAGTAGTTTACGTCATTTTCGTATCTGGGGTTGTCCAACACACATGTTAGTAAAAAAACCTAAGAAACTAGAAACACGTTCGAAGTTATGCCTCTTTGTGGGATACCCAAAAGAAACAAAAGGAGGACTATTCTATGATCCCCACGAAGATAAAGTGTTTGTATCAACAAACGTTATATTCTTGGAAGAAGATCATGTCAAAAATCATCAACCTCGCAGTAAACTAATATTACAAGAAATGACCAAAGATACTACAGAAAAATCAACAAGAGTTTTTGACCAAGTTGGTCCATCAACAACCATATGGGAGGGTTCAGTATGACTCAACGTCCTTCTCAAAAGTAGAGTATGACTCAACGCAGTGGGAGAGTTATTCAGCAACCTGGACGCTATATGGGTTTAACAGAAACTTAAAACATCATACATGATGATAGTTTAGAGGATTCATTAATCTTTAAAAAGGAAATGGAAGATGTTGATAGGGAACAGTGGATAAAAGCCATGGACGTTGAAATGGAGACAATGTACTTCAATTCTATCTGGGAACTTGTAGATCAATCACGTGGGGTTAAACCTATAGATTGCAAATGGATCTACTACAGAAAACGAGACCAAACTGACAATGTACAAACTAAAAAGGCTAGGCTTGTGGCAAAAGGTTTTATTCAAAGAGAAAGGGTTGGTTATGAAGCAATCTTTTCTTCGGTTTCCATGATAAAATCTATAGGAATACTTTTATCCATTTCCACATATTATGACTATGAAATGTGGAAAATAGATGTCAAGACAATATTTCTGAACGACCATCTTGATGAAAGTATTTTTAAGTCTCAACCAGAAGGGTTCATCGAACAAGGATAGAAACATAAAGTCTGTAAGCTTAAACGATCCATTTATGGGTTAAAACAAGCTTCAAGATCCTGGAATATAAAATTTGATACTGCGATCAAATCTTTGGCTTTGAATATAATGTTGATGAACCTTGTGTATACAAAAAAATAGTCAACAAAATTGTAGCATTCTTAGTACTTTATGTTCATGATATCTTGCTCATCAATGAGACAAGCTTCCTTGCTGATGTAAAGAGATGGTTAGCAACATAGATCCAAATGAAAGATTTGGGTGATGCTCAATATGTTCTAGGGATACAAATTTTTTGAAATCGAAAGAATAGAATCCTAGCACTATCTCAAACATCTTATATTGACAAGATGTTGTCAAGATATAAAATGCCAAAATCCAAAAAAGATATGTTGCCTTATAGACATGGAATTCATTTATCAAAGAAACAGTGTCCTAAGACTCCTCAAGAAGTTGAGGAAATGAAAAGAATTCCATATGCATCAGCAGTTAAGAGTTTTGATGTACGCAATGTTATGTACAAGTCCGTTGGAATCGTCAGCAGGTTCCTATCCAATCCAGGACACAATCATTGGATTGCGGTAAAAAACATCCTCAAGTATCTAAAGAGAATGAGGGACTACATGCTTATGTTTGAACCTAAGGATTTGATCCTTACTGGATACATTGATTCTGATTTCTAGACTGACGTAGATTCAAGGAAATCTACTTCATGATCAGTTTTCACTCTCAATGGAGGAGCTATAATTTAGAGAAGCATTAAAAAGACTTGTATCACTGACTCCACGATGGAAGTAGAATACATAGCTGCATGTGAAGCCACTAAAGAAGCAGTATGGCTATGAAAATTCTTGGCTGAATTAGAAGTAGTTCTAGATATGCACCTACCCATCACATTATATTGTGACAATAATGGTGTCATTGCCAACTCAAAAGAACAAAAGAGTCACAAACGTGAAAAACATATTGAGAGAAAGTACCATCTCATAGAGAGATAGTACACTGGAGAGACGTGATCGCCACGAAGATAGCTTCTGAACACAACCTTGATGATCCATTTATGAAGGCCTTCTCGGCTAAAGTGTTCGAGGGCCACCTGGTTGGACTAGGACTCCGAGCAATATAATCTAGGGTAAGTGGGAGAATATCTATGGTATTATAGATGCCCTATTGATTTTATTTTTTCCTCTATGTTTCTCAACATTGTATATATTTGTATATTCATTCTAACTGGAGTTTTAGCCCAAGTGGGAGATTGTTGGGAATGTTCCAGAACTCGCAGTTCATAAAATTCATGTTAAACATTCTATTTATCAATAAAATATTAGTGAGTATCTTATTCGATAAAGTTATTGATAATTGCAATCTATTATGAAAATCTAATAAACATATATAACGATCTGCGAATGATTGACTTACTGATTATGGTTTACATGGACAGAAATACATCTACAGTAAGAAGAGTGCAATTATCGAGCTATAGTGGTATGTCTTGATGGTTAATGAAAAGTAATTAATTCGGTTTAAAGAGTTTAACCAACTGGTTACAAATTGTTGGAGCTCATGATTTGTAGGTTCAATAGGTCCGTCTACTAGCTCATAAATTGGAATAATGAATTGAGTAATTGATTGGATGAATTTTAAATTTAGGGTTATGAATTTGAAATATTCAAATTCAGTTTTAGGGTTTTGTTGTTTTTAATTGATTGTATACGATGCAACTAAAACATTTAATTTAGTCAAAATTAAAACGAGATTGGAGAATCAATCAATAGTTAAATTATATTTTAAATATTGATTATATGAATTTGAATCATATTGGTGGAATTGATGTTTTATTAATTTAATATTAAGATATAAAATTAATTAAATTAATTTTATTTAAATTAATTATATAAAACTAAATTTTAAATAACATAGTTTTATTTAAATGAAAAATCAATTTTGAAATTGGTTTGAGTAAGTGGGTTTTTTTCAAAAATTGGAAAAACCCACTAACATCATCTATGGGTGTTTTATCACCATAAACCACCATGAGTTCTTCAATTAATGCTAAGT
Organism: Benincasa hispida; assembly: GCF_027475165.1. Classification (NCBI taxonomy): domain Eukaryota; kingdom Viridiplantae; phylum Streptophyta; class Magnoliopsida; order Cucurbitales; family Cucurbitaceae; genus Benincasa; species Benincasa hispida. The sequence goes on along the minus strand of NC_143488.1, from coordinate 30,675,153 downwards.
AGGAGTTGCCCTATATGCAACCATGTTCTGATGCATGAAATCATACTATACAATGAAGTTTCATGCATGAAATTTGGGAGGACATTGAGTTCTTTATCAAAATTGCTGAAAAACCGAAACCCTACTAACACCATCTTTAGTTCATCTTCAATTCAGCTTGATTAGAGTGTTTCCATCACACATTCCTTCTTGAGCATAATTGAGTAGATCTTGTTCTAGCTCAAACTTGTGGAGATTCTACTGAAATCGTGAAGAGAACTACAAAGGTATTGTCATGTTCAAATCCTCTTTCGAAAACCTCATGAGTAGCATGTTTAAAACTCAAATCAAATGTAGTTTAAGTACTTATTAATTCTGAATTATTATGTTGCATGTTATATTACTCCTTCAATTACTCAGTTGACTTGAGATTGTGTAAACTTTATATCTGTTGTAATAAAATAAGTTTAGCCAAGAGTCATTATATTTACTTGGTTGAGTGGTTAAGTTAAAGCTAGTAGAGCTTAGTCGGCCAGTAGGTATCACGAAATGATGATATCTGTCATCCTCATGTCTTCTTTTGAGTTCGAGAGGTGAACATAGGAGGGGGTGTGACAATAATTGTAGAGTGCCCATTTATAGGGGTGGCCAAAGGAAAAGTAACCCTAGGTCTCAAAACCAATAAATTTTTACCTTTTACTGATGTCATCACCCTATAAAATTACCACTTTAACCCTTCTTCCTTCTTTCTTTTACGGCCTTCTTTCTTTTTTCGTTTGTTTGCATTTCTTCCTCTTCTTTATTCCTTTTTTTTTTTTTTTGTGTTTCCTTTTCCATCTTTTTGCGTTTTTCTTTTGTGTTCTTCTAACTTTTGTTTTGTTTTGTTTTCTTTTTTGTGTTTCTTCTTCCAGTCTTTTACTCTTACTGCTTAACCACTTTGCTAGAATTTCCACAACTGCCCTCTTTTCTAGCAATTTTCTTCTATTTATGCAGCCACCTTCTTCTTCTTTTCGACTTAAAGATGTAAGTTGGACCGTGGATCAGAACGAGAGAAAGAAGCGAGAGTGTGACCAATAAACAAGAGGCAAAAGCAAGAACGAGACAAAAGAACGGGTGGAATAAGCAATAGCAAATATTCGAATGATGGGAAAAATTCGAAGAAAACACTACAAAATTGATGAGAAGAAGCTAGAGGAATAAGCGAGATGAAGAAGTTAGAGTAAGAAGTGAGAAGTGAGAAGAAAATTTTAAACGAAGGAAAAGAATCAAGGAAATAGTTGCATTTGCATGTATGATAATGAACGAGAGATAGAATGAGTGGAAGGAATGACAAAATGAAGAAACAAGATTTCGTTTGAACGCCAGGTTCTCGTATGTGGTTTGAAGACAAGATGATACTTTCACACGTGACTGACATAAGTAGAAGGTCATTTTTCAAACAAATTTGAATCATTAGCTAAACTTCATATAGGCACCTAAAAAGAGGCCTCCCATACAAAAACTCGTTGCAGAAAGTATGTATTTCGATATATGGTTCCTACACTTGTTGAAGGTATAGTTGACGTCGAGCTCTCAATCGGTATCACTTCCACTTATAAATTGTTACTGAAAATTAATTTATGGCCATGCACTATCTTAAGATATCATATATAGGAGTTTGAATTCTAACATAATCGTAGCAAAACACGGAAATGAAATCTCAAGTTGATAAGAAATCAATCGTTTAACTTCATGAAATGCGATATATAAAAACATAAAGATATATATTTTTGAATCCAAAAGAAAAAAGGGCCAAACAAAAACCAATCCAATCACAAATCCACCTTTAACTTTTTGTTTTGCTTGGCCCAGCCCAGCTTCTCGAGTACATCCTCATATATATATATATGTAAGTATGAAACACACACCAACGTTTTAAAATATATATATATCCCATAAATATATCTTAATTCCATCACCACTCAAAGATTGTCCAAAGCACACTCAGGCGGGGTTTGAGGGTAACGAGATTTGTCGGTGCAATAGTCATAGATCATATGATTGGCCTTGACCCATTGGTAATTCTTGGCTTGCACAGGGTTTAGTGTCCTATAAGCAGGCCCTTCCCACCAATTGTTGGGGTTTGAAGGGCAGTTGGCAGGGCCTGGGACAGGGCAGCCCTCGATGTCGAAGTCCTTGTAATAAGCATAGAATGGGGCTTTCTTCCAATCAATCTTCTCCAAACCACCTCTTGTGGCCCAATCATCGGCTTCCCACAACGTTGAATATATTCCCATTGGTTGTAGCTTTGGATATGGGATCCCTTTGGCTTCGTGGTTCTTGTATACTCTTATAGGAATATCATCCACACCAAATCTTCATGGCATACAAATCAAACATAATTAAATCAATGTCCTCATATATTATATTATATATCACAATTAACTTACATGATTAGTGAATGCGTCCATGTGATTGAATAAGTATGGAAATCAGCCGCAGGATCGAACCAAAGATTCACCCTTTGCTCTCTGTCACCCTTTCCATGAGCATAGATGTTCGTTTGAACAGTGTATGGTTGTCCACTCCTATTTCCCAAGAACTCAAAGTCTAACTCATCACGTATTGTATCTGTGTCTGAGTTCATCTGCACCATTATTAAATATTGGATTTCATTCCATTTTTTTAATATTATCTTTTATTAATTATTCATTTTAATGTTAACTTACATAAAATGCAGTGACTGTTCCTGCTGAGTCGCCAGGGACTAGTTTTATCTTCATGCTCACTTTTCCAAACAAGTATTGTCGTTTTGAAGCAAACCCACACCCTAAAATTAAAATCCATCAACATATTGAATTTCAAATTTTCTTTTCCATTGATTTTTGTATCTTATTCTAAATTCACTCAGAATGATTCATTGTTACTCTTAGAACGTAAAAATCATCCAAGTGATGTGTTCAAACGGCATCTTGATCATATGCATGCTAATGTATTCATCTCCTAAAGTTTTTGTGCTAACTACTTGGTAATTTAACATGTCATTATAGAAAAATCGTATTTATTCAAACCTATCATGTTATTTGACTAAATTATAGAGAATACCTCTAAACTTTATACTTTTTTTTAAATACATTTGTGGAACTTTTAAAAATTTCATAATATTCTTGGACTTTCTAAATAAGGTTAAAATTATCTTTACTATTAGTTTTTTTAATGGAAACGATTGGTTTTTTTTATTTAAAAAATATCTCAAAACTTTCAAAGTATCAATAACGTCCTCAAACTTCAACAAAAAAAAAAAAAAATGTTTAAGACGTATTGCACACAAAAACCATTAGCACTTTTTTAAAACTACCATTGAAGCTTTCAAAGTAGCATTAATTACCCTTAGCCTTTTAAAAGTTAAAAGTGCCTCATTTCACTTCATCTACCATTTTCTCTGTCACCTCTATTTCAATTTATTATCTAACCGTTCTCTATAGTCACTCTCCTTTTCAAGACTATCCTAGTTTTAATAATAAAGACTTTGTTGATTAATTTTTGTAATTCAAATTTATTTATTTGTTGTTTTTGTGATTAAGTAACAAGTTTCCCATGATCAAATATAATATTTCTTTGTCATTTGTTTTGTATTTTTGCGATTTGTTGTTTTATTGAGTTTTAAGTGGAGATTTGATTTTGGGAGTTTTGTGAGGTTTTGTATTTTAACTTTAAGTTTTGAATTTTGTTTGATTATTGAATAAATTAGTATAATAATTGGATAAATGAAAGCAAATATGAGAGTATCTATATGAAAAAATGAAAATATTTATATGAGTTTTTTTCAAATTGCTTTTGTTTCTACTCAAGTTAACTTCATAGAAATTAACTTTACTGACCATAAGAGCATTTTTTAACCTTCGTTTACAAATTAAGGATAATAGTGCAACATTTGAAAGTTCAGGAGTATTAGAAAAAACACTAATAGTTTTCGTCCTAACGGAAAGGAAATATTTGAACTTTTTTTTAATGTTTAAAGATGTTATTGAAACCTTATAAAACTTCAAGGGTATTTTTAAAACAGATACTACCAATTTTCTTCCCAAACCAACAATTATAAGACTATTTTCTAACAATTTTTTTAAAGTTTAAACATGAATGAAACTTTTGAAATTTCATAACTATTTTATATTATTTCCTCCAAATTAAATATTTATTTTCAATTGTTAGACAAAAGTTAAAAAGAAAAAAAAAAAGTTCAAATCTACAAATAAAAGACAAATATTGAAATGGTGATAAAATTAAATTTATCATAACAAAAAAAAATTAAAAAGATAAATTGAATTTTTTTCATTTAGTTAACAACATTCTTTCTTTATCTTTTTAATACAACTACCAAATGGAGAATCCTATCTTTCACCTCTAAAGAGAAATATCATGTCAATTACTATTAAATTAAACTTACTTTTAACTTTGGTATCAACTTTTCAAATAATTTACAATGACATTATATATATATAAAAGAAATTACCAGAGCTTTGGTCCAGAACAAGTTGAATTCCCCTGCCACCATCAAGTTGCCGGACATGGTTATCCGCCCAAGTGACCCTAAAATCCTCGAGAAAAGTGGCCGGGCGTCCTGAAACAGTGATGGAGAATGCAACAAAACACATGCAAACTAATAAACCAATGCCATTGAAACTGCTCAAACCCATGCCTACCAATAGTTTCTTATAATAAAATAGAGAGAAAAAATGAATGTGAGATATGGCAAAACAACAAATAATAAGATGGTTTTTATAGATATGAAGGGAAGCAAATGGGTCAGTGAATTGAAATGGCCAATGAGAAATGACCATCGAACAGCATTGAACTTTGGGATACAGCTAATAACAAGTCGTAATTTGGGCCTACTTCAGTGTCATACTACTGTTTGCAATGACCTTCTTTGTTGCTTCTTCAATGGCTTCCATACAGCTATATTTGTAACTCGATTCAGTTATACCAATTACCAACAGTGGTATTTTATGCCTGTTTTAATAACTATTTTCTCTTCAGTTTTCTCTAATTTTTAAATAAACATTTAAAACTTACTTCTTTTTAGTTTTGAAATTGACATATTTAGATAAAAAAAAAAAGAGACTATTTTTTAAACTTAATTTCACAAAAGTTCACATTTTTGTATATTTTATGATTTGTTTAAAGATAAAAAATTGTGACAATTTAATCATTTGGGTATACTATTAGAAAAATCCTCATTCCTTGATGTTTCCAAATTTAACTACTTGACACTTTTTAAATAAAGAATTTGAAAAAAAAAATCAACATAATTTTAAAAAAAAAAAAAAAAAAACGCAGAGATTAAGGGTAATTTTAAAGAAAAACGTCAAAATATATATATGAAAAAAAAGAGTGGAGGTTGGGGCATTTTTCGGATTTTTTTCACTCTGACAAAATATTTGATATTTCAAAAATGTAAAGATTTAGATTTAATTTTTAGGCGCCTCAAGTTTTTTTTCCCCCAAATTTTTCATGCGTGAACACCACTCCTCCCGCTTGCAGTGGGTTATCCATCTCAAATGAAGACCTAGCTCGTCTTTTGTGGAGCATCTAAGAAACCTTTTCAACTTCAAATTTCTTCGCATATTCTTTCAGTTCATGTTGGACTTGATGGGCTTCAAAACTATAATTGACGAAACAAAACTATTTGAGCTTTACTAGAAAGCCTAGCACGAAACAAAAGCAATACCACTGGTAGAATTTGAGCTGAAACAAAACTATGTGCTAAAAGCACAATCCTCGTGAAGAATAATCTTCACCCTACATGTTGATAGCCATGATTTACTTCAAGCAATCAGAGAATTAGAGGAGCTTTAATGACTAACCTTAATCCTTTTCTTGCAGACGAAACCGAGGGAGAAAAGGGAAAAATAGAGGGAAAATGCTGCCGAAATTCTTCTAAACGATGGAGTATCGAGGTAAACGGTCAAGAAGGTAAAGAAGATGAAGGGAAGAAGAAGAACACCAAGAATTTTACGTGGTTCGGCCAAATGAAGCCTACATCTACAGGAGAAGCTGATCATTTTCTTTAATCAGGGAGCTACAAAGAGTACTACAAGATGAGTTTTTTTTTTTTTTTTTTCTATAGCTATCTTTCTCTCAAACTATTTTTTCTCTATTGAATGTACAAGTAGTTTATAGATGTATTTATAGACAGCTTGTATAACTAATTTTAACAACCTTTGAAGTTGTTTTTCACTACTTGTAACAACAATCTCCACCTTGAAAGAAAACTGCAAGTTGTTTCTTCAACTTCTCTTTACTGACTCTTTTCTCCTTTAACTCTTGTCTTTAAGCTCAAACCCTATAATATCGAGACATTTTTGAAGTTTGAGCTGAGTGACAGTCTTTGTCAACATATCAGAGGCATTCTCTGAGGTATGTACTTTCAACACTTCTATTTGCTTGCTTTCAATATGTTCTCGAATGAAATGGTATTTCACATCTATTTGCTTTGTTCTATGATACTATGGATGCTTTGATAAGTGTATAGTACTCTGATTATCGCAAAATATCTTTACTATATTATGCATGACCCCAAAATCACATAGAACACTCTTTAGCCATAAACCCTCTTTTACTACTTTTGAAAGAGCAATAAACTCTACCTCGGTAGTAAAAAAGGCTACTACTGATTGCAATGTGGCCTTCCAACTTTGAACACATTTTTCATATAGGAAGATATAGCCTGATAAAGATCGTCTTTCGTCTAGGTCTCCAGCATAGTCAGAGTTAACATACCCAACTAGTTCTAGTTCTCTGTTTGATAGTTGTTGATACATTAGTTTAGCACTTGTAGTGCCTTTAAGATACCTCGGCATCCACTTATTTACCTTGATAATGGGCAGAAATCCCAGTTATTATAAGTTTTTTATTTAGAATTATGAGGGTTAACAAGTAGAAAACACGGTGATAATACATAGAATTTGTGAAAATTTTAGTTTTGCGTCAATTACCACCTAAATCCTCACTGACCCAATATGATGTGTTACTCCGTGCCAAAGTGTCTACTTTTGTAGCTATCGCAGGCATCAAACGCATGCATTAGAAATAAGCATTCGCAATCGGCATGCGCTGAAGCCAGGCGAACGCAAAGACAAACGCGTGCGCTGAAAACCGAGTTATTGCATAGACGAATGCATGTAGAGATCGCATGCATCCATCGCATGGAAGTTGTGGTGATCGAGCGAATGCGGTAATCACTTGGAGATTGCGGCCATGGAATGATAGCCATAATAGAAGATCGCAAGATTGGTAGAACGCGTTGATACTTCAGCTGAATCAACCTTGGACGCATACCTTGGGAGTATTAACAAGATAAGACGATGTGACAATGCCCATACCGCGACAAAAGCAGTAGTGAGACATAACGCAATCATGATAACTATCAGCGTTTAAACTCTATAAATAGCCCCTTGGACCTTTATTTCAAGACATCCGAACTTCTGCCTCAAGGAAAAGGTTTGCGATCACAGATGAGAGCTTGAGCAAGTTTTTTAGTGAGAATTCTTCACCTCCACAAACCAGACCGAGTGACGACTGGAGCTTTCGCCGGAGATAGAGCTCGAGAGAGACATCTCCACCATTCATCCGTGGCACCACCAGCAGCCTTGACGCAGAGTCCTTCATTTCTCTTCTAACCTCTGTATGGTATTACATTTTAGCTTAAGATATTAAGACATTTTGTAATCAATGCATCTCTTGATTCCTTCAATGCCATCTTCTTCATCACCTTTATCTTTATCATCGTTTACCTACATCGTTTATTTATCAAAGGCGATCGCATAGTTAATCGTGTAGCCTAGAGATAGGACATATGTAGCAACCCACCGAGATGTGTGCGTTGTGCGAGTATAGTAAGTTAATCCTCTTTTCTTGGTGAAAGGCTGTAGTAACGCTTGTTTATGGGTTGTTGCAATGTTTGTCTATAAGTTAAATAACCACATCTAACTGCCTGAGTAGGTAAGAGATGGAACGCACTAAAGCAAAGTATGCATTGTTTCTAGAGATAGGCATAATCTTAATATCAACGCAACCATGCACTATAGAGATATAGTCAAGCGGCTGACCACCGAGAGGTGTGCAATGCGTTAGTGTGACGAGCTGGGATTACTCGAGCGATTTAAGATAATAAACATTACTATGCGTTCACAGTTGTTGTGTATCTACCTATTCTCATTGTAAGTCTTCTATTGCTCAATTTATTTAGTTAAGATTAGAAGTTATGTGTAAATCCATTAAACTTTTTCTTTTTATTTTTATTCATCGCCTCAAACGCATTGCTTCACAAGCATTATTGAGTGACAAGTCCCTGTGTTCGACCTCGGATTGCCCGAGAAACTTGCATTTGCGTTATACTTGGCGCGAGCGTAAAAAAACTTGTGATAGGAACACATGGTCATTGCATACTAGATTAACGCATTTTCATTCCAACGCATGACCTCAGACGCATGGGTGTAAACGTATAGCTTAAGCCATGCACAACGCATGATTGCGTGCACAACCACCCCATTAATTTTCCTCTAACATTCCTCCCAATGCCTCTTTCCTGGATTAGCCATATATCTACTTACAAGACTAGTAGCCAAAGCAATATCCGACCTTGTAGACACCTTTAGGTAAATTAGGCTTCCCACAACATGGGAATAGGGAATAATTGACATTACCTTTAGATGTTCAATGTCAGATTCTTTAGGTGAATTCTCTGCTGAGAGTTTCAAATAATTAGCAATAGGAGTACAAACTGATTTAGTCTCTATCATATGATATTTCTGGAGTAATTTTTGACAATATTGAGATTGATCAATGCTATGAATGTTTGATTTTCTGTTTCTGATTATATCAATGCCTAATATTCTCTTTGTATTGCCCATGTCTTTCATTTCAAATTCTGACTTGAGTAGAACTTTGACTTTATTCAATTCTTGCATAATTATTCCTAATCAGTCTTAACGTCACAATTATTACAATATGCTTTTATAACATACATATACATCTCAACATCATGACTATAGAACATGCATATATGCCTCAACATCATGGCTCTACAACATATATATATGCCTCAATATCCACAAATCAGATACAACCTCACGGAATCAATATCATCTCATGCTAGCATTCAAGTATCTACGTGCACAAATAAATCGTTCAGTTCCTCATACAAGAACATGCATCGGTTATACTATACTATCAGTCTATCATGCCATCATGCCATCATTCTGTCATAATATTCATCCATCATACTAGCATACATCTAGTGCCTGGCCTATGGACAATTCCAGCAGTAAGATTACTTACTCAAAATTATGTCTAAGCGATAAGCAAAATAATCTTCCTTCTAGCTTAGATGAATCTTGAATCAGGCCTAACATCAACCAAATTTACAATTAATAAGAAGAGCTTAGTTCCAATAACCAAATTAACCAAATAATTCCTAATAATCTTACTCAAAGTGTGTTGGTCCGAACATCACCTCATGCTACAAAATCAATACAACCCAATAACTCTAGTCATAAATCCAACCTTTACTCTCGATGGACAGCCGTTTTGAACCTTCAATTCTAACCTTTTATATCACAACTGAAACAATAAATAAGTCATTACTTAGTGGGTATCCAAAAATGATCAACAAAGACCCCAAAACTACCTAAAAGCTTGTCGAAACCACTTCCAAATCCTCTTGATAGCATACTTTAAACTCCAACGCTTCTCCAAAACTTGATTTTAAATCTCAAACAAATGTGTATCAATAGATTGAAGCAAAACACTATCCGCCAAGAAATCCAATTAAAATAGCACAAACTTACAAACAAATCTAACAGCACCTAAGACGACGACAGGGGCGGGGCGACACTGGACGAACGAGGACGACGTCGACAGATCTGGTGAGGTCGGTGTGCAGAAGGGCGCATGACAGAAGAGATCTATGACAGAATATCTGGACGAGCATCGGTGTGGCGCGACCTTGCATCTTGGAGGTTGGCTAGGCGAGTGAACGATTGGCCTTGCTGGGGGGCGACTTTCGGCGTCAGCGAATGGGGCGGAATCGCAAGTCGCGCGGCTGGGCTGTTCGGGGAATGGAACGTCGGGCAGTGTGGCTGAGATGCAAAGAGAGACGATGGTGCTGGGTCACGAGCAAACGCAGCTTGGTTGGGTCACGGGCGAACGCGACTTGCTGGCGAGGGTTCGACTGCGACATAGGGATGGAATCGGGGGGAAGGAGTGTTGGCGTGAGGGGGAAGGAGAGGGGTGAGGGAGAGAAGATCAAGAAGAAAAATAAAATATAAAATAAAAATAAAGTAAAATTTTTTATTTTAAGTTATTATATTATATGAATATATATATTTTTAAAACTCTTTCCTTCTTCTCTTGAAATTCCAAAAATCCAAATTAAATAAATTTTCTTAATTTAAAGTAAATTCTCGACAATAACTCCAAAATTAAATTCAAATGACAAAAGTCCAAATTTCACAATTTCCTTTGATTAAACAATTAAATCGAAACATCTTTTTATTAGTAATTACAACTCAGTAATCCAAATAAATTTCCAAAATTCCAAAAATTCTCTTTAATACTAGAAATTACCGAAAGTATAATAGGAAAAAAAAAATTGGACGTTACACCATTCTTTTGCACAAAGTCACTGAATCTTCTTATCCAGCACCTAGGGGACTGTTTAAGACCATAGATAGACCTTTTAAGTAAGCAAACATGGTCTTCTTTCCCTCTGACTTCATATCCCTTAAGTTGGCTCATGTAAATAACTTCTTCTAGGAAACTATGTAAAAAAGTTGTTTTAACATCAAGTTGCTTAACTCTAGATCATTTTGAGCCACAATAGACAGTAAGAATCTGATAGAAGTTTGCTTGACCACTGGAGAAAATATCTCATTGAAGTTAACACCTGGTCTTTGAGTAAATCTCTTAGCTACCAACCTAGCTTTATATCTCGCTCCTTGATCATTAGGAAATCCCTCCTTAAATTTATACACCCATCTGGATGCAATTGGTTTGCAGACTTTGGGCAAAAGTGTCAACTCCCAAGTGTTATTTCTGACTAGTGAATCAACAACTTCATTCATTGCTTCTATCCACAACTTAGCTTTAGGACAATTTACTGCTTCTTCAAATGTTGAGGGTTCTGCTTCATTATATAAATCCGAAGTATTTAGAGCTAAGTAGTCATCATATTTTGAAGGTGGCACAATAGTTCTTCTTTGCCTATCTCTAGCCAGGCTGTACCCCCTCAAATCTGGTTCTTCTTGTTCTGGATCAGAAATAACATCTTCTACTTCTTCTTCAAGATGAGGTAGTTGATCAAAATGTGATTATGAGCTTGAAGGATCAGAGCTAGCTCCACCTCAATTGCATCATTCTTCCTTTGAGGTTCTGTGACACTAGATGTAGATTCTTGCATAAACATCTCAGTCTCCCTAAAAACAACATCTCTACTAATAATACACCTCTTCACTGTAGGATGCCATATTCTAAATCCCTTCATTCCTTCTGTGAAACCCAAAAACATACATTTCTAGCTCGTGCAGCCAATTTCCCCTTGTTCTGATGGACAAATCCTGTGCAACCAAACACCCTTGAATTATTTAGGTTTGGCGGTTGTTTGGTTCACCTTTCTTCAAGAGTTAGTAGATTAAGAGAGGCATGAGGTCATTTATTAAGGGTATAGACAGTGTAAAATGCTGCCTCAGCCCAAAATTTCTCAGGGAGAATAGCATCTGACAATAAGCTTCTAACTCTTTCCATAATTGTTCTATTTAATCTCTCTGCCACTCCATTTTGCTAAGGTGTATACCTAATAGTCTTGTGTCTAATAATTCCCTATTGTCTACAAAAAAACATTAAAATATTCTACACAGAACTCAAGCCCATTGTTAGTTCTTAGACACTTAATTTGACTGTTACACATTTTGTCAACCATAGTCTTCCATTCTTTGAACTTATCAAATACTAAGTCTTTAGATTTAAGGAAAAATATCCAACATTTTCTAGAGTAATCATCCACAAAGGTTAAGAAGTACCTGGCTCCACTCAAATATTGGAAAGGTGAGGGACCCCATAGGGCCGAATGCACATAGTCAAGGATGGCCTTGGTTGTATGCTAAGCCTTTACAAAACTCTCCCTTGTAGCCTTATTTATCACACAATGTTCACAGAAATATAGGCTTTGATGAATTCCCTTAGGTAGAATTCCCTGATTAGTAAGAGCTTGTAGACCTTTGGCACTAATGTGTGAGGGTATTTTGTGCCAAAGATCTCCTTCAGTGGGCTGTTTCTGAGTTACAACCAAAGTTGAATGCATCTTCTGAACTCCTTGAACAACATAGACACCATTTATCTTGAACCCTCTAAAAATAGGCTTGTTGTTCTTCAAAACTTCACAATAGCCTTCTTTTCCTCTATATTCACAGCCGATTAAATCAAACATGCATAGTGAAATCAAATTTCTCTTCAACTTAGTCACATATCTGACATTTCTCAATAGTTTGACTGATCCATCTTCAAGCTTGAGTGATACAGAACGAATAGCAACCACTGGACATGAGTTATTATTACCCATGTAAACTGAGCCTCCATCCAAATCTCTATATGTGCTAAACCAGTCCTTGTGGGGTGTCATATGAAAGGAACACCCTGAGTCTAGAACCCAATCTAGGTTCTTATTAGATTCTTCATTTGCCTTTAAATTTAATGTAGCTAGGGGATCTGAATAGAAGTAAAAATCCTCACAAACTGAGCCTTCACCTAACTGATTTTGTTGGACTTTCTGTTGAGGTCGTGGTTGCTTGTTCTTCTGCTTATTTTTCCACTTCAAGGTTCTACAATCTTTGATTAGATGTCCCAACTTTTTGCAATATTTACATCCATGGTTTTCTCTTTGCCTTCTTTTGTTAAGTTTTGCTTCTCATTTTCCTTATTATTTTGTTTAGACTTTCCCTTAACAAATAAATCCTTAGCACTGGGCTTATCTTCCTTGTTGGTTAGGAGCTCCATCTCTCTGATTTTAAGGACTGAAATAATAATATTAGTAGTAAAGAGTCTCTACAATACTTTAGGACAGTCTTGATATCCTTATAGGAATCTGAAAGTGAGTTTAGAAACACAAAGGCTTCATTATCTACCTCAATCTCTTCTCCTTGAGTCTTGAATTCAGTAGTAATCCTTTTGAAGTCATCTAAGTTTTCTATCAAGAATTTTGAAGAACTAATTTAGAAGGTAAAAAAACATTTTCCTTAGGAAAAGCTTGTTGGGCAGATTCTTTGTCTCATAGAGCTTATTCAGCTTACCCCACATCTTGAATGTTGTTTCTTGGTCAGTCACTTGTCTTAAAACATTGTCTGAAAAATTAAGAACAAGTGTGCCATAAGCAATTAACTCCATGTTCTCCTTCTCTTCTTCTGTTGCAGTAGTAAGTAGCTTGGCTGGATCATCAAGGGCCTTATGAGCCCTTTGTTGGCCCAAAATTGCTTTGAACTTGGCTTTCCACAAGCCAAAGTCTCCATTCCCATCAAACTTTTCAATATCATATCTTGCTACTGCCATTTCTTTGTCTGTTAATTTCGAAAGCTCCAAGATTAACTTTCTCTATGAATCTTTGACTAATCTTGAAGTTTTCTTGCAGGTTCTGATACCATTTGTTGGACTGAAATGGTATTTGGGCTGACTGAAACAAAACTATTTGGGCTTCAGTAGAAAGCCTGGCTCGAAACAAAAGCAATACAACTGGAAGATTTTTAGCTAAAACAAAACTGTGTGCTAAAAGCACAATCCTCGTGAAGAATAATCTTCACCCTACCTATTGATGGCCACGATTTACTTCAAACACTCAGAGAATTAGAGGAGCTTTAATGACTAACCCTAATTTTTTTTTTCTTGCAGACGAAACCGGGAGAGAAAAGGGAAAAACAGAAGGAAAATGCGGCCGAAATTCTTCTAAACGATTAAGTGTCGAGGTAAATGATCAAGAAGGTAAAGAAGATGAAGGCAAGAAGAAGAACATCAAGAATTTTATGTGGTTCGACCAAAGGAAGCCTACATCTATAGGAGAAGCTGATAATTTTCTTTAATCGGGGAACTACAAAGAGTATTACAAGATCATTTTTTTTTTTTCTCTATAGCTATCTATCTCTCAAACTATTTTTTCTCTCTTGAATGTACAAGTAGTTTACAAATGTATTTATAGACAACTTGTATAACTAATTGTAACAACCTTTGAATTGTTTTTCACTGCTTGTAATAACAGTTCATTCTTCATTTCTGGAATTCTTCTCTGATTCTCATCTTTCTATTTCAATCTCATTGCTTTCTCCAATTTTTGTATGCGTTAAGTGCTTTTTCCTTTTCTTTTTTTTTTTATCTATGTTGATCGGCAAGTTGAAACATTATTTTTGTAGTAGTGATAATGTCATAATGAATGCATATGAAAAGCTATGGAAACAATTTTTCAACTATTTTATTCAATTAATTTTAGCATTAAAACTATTTTTTTAATTTATTAGTAAGTGCAAGATATGATTTTAGAAAATTAGGCCACTTTACCAATCCATTATGAAAATAGTGTAATCGTACTCAGATGTGTTGATAGGTCAATCATTATGGATCATAATCGCAAATGTAATTGAATTTCTTTGTACCATGTTTATTTTGAATTATAATTTATCATATTTATCGTCACCATTACCGTTTAAGGTTAAACGATAATGGTAACGATAATAATAATAATAATAACAGTAAATGTGACAAATTCATACTTCTTATACCGTAACATTAACAACAATGGTAATGATAAGAATATCGACTAGTGGGTCCCACGTAATTTTGAAACGCAATCAGATTGGTCACTCTCCATGCCTCAATAGAATTGCCTTCTTCAATTACAAACTTGGAAGTAAACCCTACATTTCATTATGATTATGGAGCATGGATAAAGACGCCCACTTTATATAGTACTATTGATTTATTATGTTTTTCTACTGTAAATATAGCTTTAACTATTTTTAATTTGGAACAAGATATGATTCTTCTATATTTTACGTAATACTTTGTTTATTTTCCATAATTTTGCTAGCGTTTTCGGCTCTACAATTTGTCGATTAAAGTTCTCTCCATTTTAGACCAACTTCATTTTTGTTTCTCCATTTCATGTATTTTTGCGAGTTACCTTCTCCATTTCCAGTTTTCTTTTTGCAGAAAGTTTCGTTCCGTAGAGTATAAATCATTTTTCATATAATTTATTTCATAGTTTACATTCCCTCATTAACATACATTATTTCACTTTAAGAAATTTTTCCAACCTTAAAAGACAATATTCATTATTGCTTCACCATATTTTAATCAAACTTTGATTTGATGGATATGTATTTGACAAAGACCAATGATTAGGTGCACTCGAAGTTACACCTAATCTTCGTACTCCAATTTTCGTCACACACAAACATGATCATTTGTTAATTAATTTTTGTGAAATGACAATTTTTTATTGGGTAGAGTCGGGGCTATACAACCTAAATATTTTTCTTACAAAACTTTACAGTTATTTTAGTTGTTAGTAAACGGGTCACGGAATGATTTTTATATATTTTTATGTTTGAATGATATATCCTTTAATTGCAAATTGAATTGATATAAACTGGGATTTGTATTATTTATATTTCTAAATTAATGTTATATCATGTCTTGCAATTAAATTTGCGACTGAAAAATATATCTTTTGAATATAAACCTTAGTTTATCACTTACGTTGATTTCAAAGTATTAGACGTCGGGTGGCATGATGGAATGTCCTTCCTTGAGTAAGGACAGTGTCTGTGATGGAACGACTGGAGATTATAAGGAATTTGACTCCATCTTTATTTTGTCCAATGAATTTTACGTGTTATATGCTTATATAGTTTCATATATAATACTTATAGATCTACCTTATTTATGTCCATATACATATGCATACGTATACAGACATACATATACATATATACCCACATACATACATATATGTACACACATAATCAATCATATATTACAAGTATATAGTTCTCATAAACTATATTGATAGCACAAAAAATGTGCTATCTTGTTCCACTTAATTTGAGATGTTTCTAAGTTTTATGTGTTTATTTCATGATTTTCCAGATTTCAAGTAGTTAAGACGTAGATCTAAGTGTTGATGATAAAATGGAGTCAAAACAAGTCAAGACGAAGATCAAATGGCATCGACTAGGAAAGAGAAGTTGAAATCACATAATTGCCATTGAGGGCATGGGGTAGCTACCCTGTCAGACGCCTCCCTCGGCGCCGAGAGACAGAGAGCAATGTTTCCTGGATTGCATTAAGCATCAAAATATGGACGCGCGCACACACGCTGCAGCGCCAGCCTGATAGTGCAGTAAGAGCCACCCACCCGAGGCCTAATTTCCACCCAACGCCGCAGTGCCAACTCGACTTTTATAAATATCATTCTATCGCAATAGTGTTTTTTGAACTCCGGATCCAGCCAACTTTTCCTGCTTTCTTCTCTGTTTTCTACTATTCTTTAGTCCTTTTATGTACTCAAACGATTCTTCCTTAATCATCATATCGATTATGAGCTATGTAATTTTAGCTTAGGCATAGGGTGATTTTTCCCCATTGTTGTAGACTTATGACATTTATTATCGCTTTATTATAATTTCATAAATTGTCTTCGGATTCTTTCACTATGTTGAATGAGAAGCAATAGGTTAGATTAGTTTATAAATCATTTAGATGAGTATTGTTCTAACCAACCTATAATAGAATCAATCGAATATTTAATTAAGGTTGTTCCTGTTACCTAACTTAGCCCTATATTTTAATGTAATTAGGTCAACTTAAATTTGCATGTTGTTCGTTTATTTAAATTGGGCTAATTAGTTGATTAGGTCCAATTAACTGACCATTCCAATTAAATTGATTATGTATAAACAATTGTTTGACTCTAATAATGAGAATTCTATGATCAAATGCATCGAATAGAAAAATTCAACAATAACCCAAGCTAGGTTTTCTCAAATTAATTTCAATGCTTTATTTTATTTTATGAATTTATATTTATTTGCTACAAAAAATAAATTTCAAAAACCATCATTCGGTTACACTCGGGCTGAAAACACTTTAATTAAGAAATTCAAGATCTCCCCGTGTTCGACCCGAACTTGTCACTATGACTAGAAGTTTTTTGTGGTGGATGCGATTAAATTATTTGGTCCACGTCTAAACGTTGAAATTCGCTCTGACCAAATTGGTGTCGTTGTCGGGGAGTCAAGTAGTTTTTTTTAAGAGTTTTCGGTTCTTTGTTTGTTCTTGATTCTTTTTCTTTCTTTGCATCACTTACCCGAGACCACAAGCATTGAGTTAAAAATCTATCTCATTCACTTATTATCTACTTTTTTGGACGTGCAGGTGAGGACCCACACAAGTACCTGAAGGACATCCACATCTTGTATAGTGGAATGCACCTTCACGATGTACTTAAGGAGCATCTTAACCTAGAGTCTTTTTGTTCTCTCTAAAGGATGACGTGAAGGATTGGTTGTATTATCTACCATGGGTGCATCACCACCTATACAGAGATGAAAAAGAGGTTTCTGGATAAATTTTTTCTAGTATCTAGAGCTACTAGAATAAGGAAAGAGATTTACAGCACCCTACATGGGCATGGAGATTGATTATTCAATTAGTGGGAGAGATTTAAGCACATCCCAATCATCAAATCATAGATCACCTACTGAATCACTGCTTTTATGAAGGATTACTACAGTAGGACAAAAGTAATATCGATATAGTTGCAAGTGGAGCACTTATGAATAAAACCCCCTCTGAAGTTATGGAGCACATTTCCACCATGGCTGAAAATAACCAGCAATTTTGGACTAGAGATCACATTTTTCAGTCAACCACATCTTCGTAAAAATGTTGATGAACCGAGAAAAATTGTCTCAAATCCTTAAAACTAAAGCTAACTATAACAAAACCAAGGAGTCATCGGTTCAAACAAGCAAACCGGATCTTGAACTGTCCGAGCGAAGCAATGCGTCTCCACTGATCGTGTTCCAAACTTCCCCACAATCGTCTACACGAAAGAACAAACGCTTTGCTCAATCATTTACCTACGCTTCTAGAGCTAAACAATTATTTAACAACGATCATGTACCTTTACTATGCGATAAAGCACGAGGTACGAGATCGTGCAACGCGCTCTGCATAACGCAAGCCTTATACGATTGTCTAAACGACAATGGTGCAGTGAAGCACGATCGTCTAAACGATCGCTAAGCGAGCTCCTTCGTATCGTATACCGTCTGATCGTGTAATCAGTAACTATGCGATGAGCCATGCTAACCACACGATCATTTAGTGCGGACCTTCTTCTAAATGATGAGCATCATATGCTTCCACTACGATCGTCTACCTCCAGTGTCTATGTGATCAGGCAACCAACTCTACACGATAGAGTAAATGATTTACCCCATCATTTAGCATTAGCTAAACGATGATTTAGTAAATACTACACCATCGTATAGAAAAATCTACACGATCGTTTAGTTAAATCCCAATGATCGTTGACCTCAGGCTACATGACACGACCAAACTCTTGGTCTTCTTCTTCGCTAAGAACCACATCTCCATGCTTCGCAACTTCCTCACGAACGACTCGACTAACTCAAACACTTTAAATTACAGACTCGATTTCATGTTAATTATGCCAAGAAAAACAGGGGCCCTTATAAATTAACACTTTGTAATTTAAAGAAATCTTTAAACAGAGGCAATTAGACCCGTAAACATCCATCAACGTCATCCACAAACACATTTAACAATTAAACGCAATGCAGAAAAACCCACCACGACTATAAAAGAAGTTCAAAACATAAGTGAAATTTGGAATATCAGAATATCCTGGCTCTGATACCAATTGAAGGAAATCAGACACGAGGATTTTCATGAGCAGCGGAAGGATCGTTCCAAATGTTAATCGTATATGAACATTAACAATTACAATACACGAATGGAAACAAAAAGGCTTTGCACAAATCAAAATTACAACATGCTTTATTAAACGATCAAGGGAAAGAATACACACACCTTTGAAGACTCATCTTCAACGCCTTTGATCATGAATGCTCGTTCACAGCAAGACAGCAACACGAACACTCAAACACTTCAATCGCTACATTGCACAATCACAGCGAACTCGAACAAACCGATCACTAAGGTCACAAACATAGCAGACTCCACACGAACACCACAAACGTCTTCCAACTAACCTCGACAGTGTCGAGTTGAGTATGCCACCACCACAGTGGTTACCTTGGTATTCTCGGTGTGAGAATCCACAAATGTGGGCTCTTTGTGGATTTGGTTAGAGGACGAGACCGGAGGAGAATAATCGTGTAAACGATTGAGCAAGTGGGAAATTGAAGTGTCTATCGTATAGATGATGCCCAATCATTTAACAAAAACTATGCAATCGTTTAGCAAAAGTTGCATGATTGTTTAGCTCATCGGCCAGCTGAGTGTCTATCGTATAGAAACATTCCACGATTGTCTAGTCTCTTCAAGCCGTCATTTAGTAAATCGTATTTACTTGACAGGGACGCAATCCTTTTGAATGTCCTTTTCTTGCATGAAATACTTCATGAACTTCTATCATCTCGTTATGTATTATCGCAATTACCTTTTTGTTATCAGCATCATTCTTACGTCACTAAAAAAAATAAATAAATAAAAATAAAAAAAAGGAGATTGCGATAATGAATTTTGTTTTGTTTAAAAGAATTTGACCCTCTCTCTGTTTGTTTACAACGATTAAGGCATAGGATTGCAGAGATGTTACATGAAGTAGCAAATTATCTCACTCCGTCACCGCAATATAAAGAAAATAGATCGCCGCAAAGATGGATGTGTCAATACACAATGCGGGCGACAATGCAAATTTGGGGGTGTATTCTTCCTTATCTTTATTTCAAATTTTGCGCTATCACATCGCATGTTAGTTTAAAAGTTTTATCACCATATCCTCTTTCATTACCGCATTCATTTGACATAGATAAATTTAGTAAGTTACCGCATGTTGTTTTTTTTGCAAAGTATAATTTCAATGATAAAAAATATGCTTCTATTTCTTTCGTATATATTAGAGTCATCTTAACTTTAAGATCATCACCTCATAAAATATTTCTAGAAGTTAGGGGTTTGTTAGCTTTCTTTCAAACTCTCTTTACGAAACTTCCTAAGAACATCGCATGACTTATTTCAATCTTTTGGCAATGAGGACATTGTCGCATTTTAAATTTAGGGGTGAATATTTCGACCTTGCTATTTTATATAAAAAAAGGAAGGAAAAATTTTGAGAATAATAACTCCACTGTCATCGCAATGGGAAACCTATGTTGATAAGATTAAAGTTGTGAATGACACTTACCCATAGTTGGATGTCCGCATGACACAAGTGGGGGCAAGCCAAAACGAAAGTAAGTCACCAGGATCAACGTATAAATAAATGACCACAACTCCACTCCCAAGTAGGTATGAGTTTAGTCTGAGAAAGAGTGTATTGCTCATAGTTGGATGTTCGCATGACACACGTGGGGGCAAGCCAAAATGAAGGCAAGACACTTGGATCAGTGCAATTCAGAAAAAAATAATATGTGAAGAAATATGCAAGGATAAAATCATTTGACACCCTGGTGAAAATTTTTTCTTTTTAAAATAAATCATGCTATGTTCTGGAAATTAGTAAAGTCCTTTTGAAAGTTAAGCTTGTAGTCCCTAAGTCTTAGAAATATTTCAAGAAGAGACTTGAATAAGGCTTAAGGAAACTTTGGTATATAGGATTTGAACGAAGTATCCTTGAGAAATCTAGTAAAAGGACATTGTGGTTAACTTGCTAAAGGAAGTCTTTAGTTTATGCTTGAGGACAAGCATTGTTTAAATTTGGGGGTGTGATAACGGGCAGAAATGCACGTTATCATAGTGCTAAGTTCTTAAACAATGCTGGCTTGCATTGATAAAACATGTTAAATTGCGTCCATTAAGCATTAATTTCATAATATTACTGTCGCATGCGTTCATCGCATTAGAACAATTGATTTTTGTATTTTTTGTGCAGAATATGTGATAATGCAAGGCAGAAATTGCGATCATAGAAAATCATTGTTTGAGTGCAACATCATCGCAATGCTTTACGGTGATCGTGTTCGCAAATATTTGTCCGAAAAAGATTGTCGCGAATTGGTCAGTAGAAGATGGTTGGCGTATCTGGGTGAAAGGCTAATTAATCACAATGGGACAGAAAGCTGATGACAGTCGAATCCGAATTAAGTTGACAGCCGATAACAATCACAAGTACCTTCAGCTTTTCGGTGACAAATATTCAGCACATCAGTCAGGAATTAAAGCAGTCCCATCTGTACAATCATGAGAGAGAAGCCGACTTTCACCGTGGATGTTTTATAAATACCAAGGGCATCCTTCAGAAAAGGGGTTGATCAGTTAATCAGTTCGCACGTCCTTGTTCATAGTTTTCTTTCGTTTTAAGGTGGACGTGAGAGAGGAGATTATGCCGATAGATCATTCTGTTAAGTTTGGGAGAGCATCGAAAGCTTCAAGGATAGAAAGAGGGCCGACGCCTGCGGAAGCGGGAACAACTTTGGAACCAAATAGAGATTTATAGTGTAAAAGCCTTGGTCAGCAAGGAATTGCTACCAGGCTCTCTACCATTAACTTCTATTGTTATTTTGTACTGCACTCATTTATAAAAATGGAATTTCCTTCTCTATATCTGTTCACTCTCTGTTATTTACGAATGAGTAGCTAACTCTGTTGAATGGGTTGAGAAGCATTTAACTAGCAAAACTAGGGAATCTTCATACTATGCGATCATCTTGTATTATGTAGGCTTCATTCGTCCATTAAAGATATTCAGGAGGGTAGTCTAAGGACAGGATCTAGGCTTAGGAAGGTCAGGTTAGAATCTAGGCTTGGGAGAGTTAGATTAGAACGCATAATCAAGAGATAGGAGCTTAGGGATTAACACTATTTGTTATCAACATATCGCATGCATCCTAGAGATAGGATATGATTATATGTTGTCACCTTGTCTTTATGCATTTTGCATCATCGCATGGGAAAAGAGTAGAAACTTAGGGATAAGCTCTATGGACACTTTTTCATTCAACACATGCGTCCTAGACTTAGGAGCATCGCATTTGCATTGGAAAATGACTTGTTGTGCATGTTTGTAGCATGATCGCATAGTTTAACGCATTCCCATGTAACGCTAGCTAAAGATCTTCTCAACCCGTTCATCCGCATACGCAGCGCATCTATCACACAACTGACTTTTCTCAAATCCGCTGCATTTGTTTATTTTTCATTAACGCAATCAACAACACACCCATTAATTTAGTTACCGATTACCACAAAGTTTTCATAAAAATTACTATCACAATCTATTTTCACAAATCCCTGAGTTCAACCTTGGACTTACCAGGAAACTCAGTGGAATTTACACTTGGATTCCGTTGAGGAAACTTGAGTGCACAACGCAATTTTCCCATCGCATATCATCCATAATTCACTTCATAAAATCAAGCATCAATATACATGATAACTTATATAGTATTCTTATAACCTATAGTTTTAATATTTCATCTCATGAAACATATAAACCATAGTTCTTTTTATATTATATGGTCTTAAATGTAAATCTCATTTACATTAATCCTCTACTAAATGTTTCTCATACATCATACCGATCATATCATATATAATCGAATTACTTCTTATCAATTTGAACATTTCAAATTAACACCAAGAAATGATTTTGAACTTGAATTCATTGAGCTACCAAGGGGGCTTTATGAACTTGTAGCTCGAAGCTCCAACGGTACGTAAATAACTGACTAAACTCTTTAATCATGGAATCCACCATTCGTTAACTGTCAGACAATCCACTAAAAACCGACAGCTGAACTCTCCTTACTAAAATATATTATGTGTCCATCTTAACCAATTAACAGTGCGGTAACCCTTCACAGATCGCTCGTAAGTACAACTCGGCCAATAACCATTATGCCCCTGTAGTTACATCTAACTCCTTAAGTACCACTAATCCCTCTAATGAACATAAGTCATAGTCCTATATAATTGAGTCCTCTCATTCAAAGAGAAGCTGTGGCCACTATGTTCAAACCCTGGAATCAGCCTTTAAGGGAGCAATCTATTTACTTACCTCTGTTTCGAAGAAGGAGTGAATTCCATCTTGTGTAACTGAGTTCCTAGCTCCCAAATCAAAAAAGTCCCCAAAAGGATAGGCATGTTGAGTTGGCAATCTGGCCACTCTCACCCATACTAATTAAATTCGCCCACAATGGCAGGAGTTCCCAAAATACTCAGGATTGAGGTCATGTCACCTATGGTCGTTTAGATGAGATGTAAGTCTCTAGTATCAATGATGTTATATACAGAGACGAATCATCTCGTGGTCCGATCATATACAAACTCTTTGTATAGGACACCCCCGCTCGCATGTCTCCATATGAATGGTCAGGATCTACCATCTGTAGTAGTTTACAACACTTGCAAACCTCTACAAAGCGGGTCGTATCTGTAATGTCACCAGGATCAGGTATCCCACCTTAATCCTTATACTACAGACCTATTTAGGTTATCTCTTAAGGAATGATCCACTTGTATATCTATTATACATGCTTAAGTTTACTTACGATAACCATGGAGCTTTGTTTATTGGATATGAGTAAATACTAGATAAAATAACTCTTATTTTTTTCATAACAATGTGTATATATTACATAACGAGACACCAGGAGAATTAGGACACCAATTCCAACACGAGGGAGGGTTGCAACACTGGCCTCAAGGGCAATTTGGTCATTTTAACATCTTTACTCAATATGGTGCATCCAACTCTCGTTTTTGCTTCTTTTTGGCTCGATTTTCATCGGAACAACACAGTTGCTCTCTAAGATCGATTTACCTACAAATAAGACAATTAAAGCATAAGAATTATTCAAATCAATAGGATTAAGAACATAAAATTAGCTCTTTTTGAGAGGCAACAGAAGGTACGTTGTAGCTAAGGATACGATTCAGATGGATTCTTAAGTGAACAAACTCAACATTGTTGGGTTTTATGTCCTGAAACTCGTGGTTTGTAAATAATACACTTATTTTGTTATCATTAAAGATGTTCTTGAGGTTTTATTCAATAAAGTTGTTACTGAATGTATGAATTGTCCATTTTGTGTTAGAAAGAACCTAAATCTAGTAAACTAAAGATCCATGGCTATTATATGAATACTTGAACTTTATATGGCAACATAAAGATGGATCAAGTTTGAGTAAATAACCAAAAAGATCTATAGTATATGAATAAGGTTGGGTGCCTTATTCTGGTAACACCATCAAATGCAGTCCACTCTGTAGTTGTTACAATTTGTTGTAAAGCGCTACAAACGAAGTGATCTCTATTTGTTCATGAGGAGTAGGGGCGTCCTATAAAATGAGTTTATATAAGATCGGACCAGGAAATAAGTCACTCTTACTTTATAACGTTGTTTATTGTTTAAGACTAACTATTTCAAAGCGATGACCTAGGTAACTTGACCTTAATCCTGAGCTAACTATGAGTTCCTGTTTATTCAGGATTAAACTTAGATTTGCATGGGTAAGGGTTGGCTCAACAAAGCCCGGCTCAATAAGCCTCCCATTTCAAGGTAAGATCGGGTAAATAGCTGGGGACATAGGGTGCAAGACAAAATTCACTCCTACCTGCTTGTAGGGATAGTAGAAAGGTTGTTCCCTTAAGTGCTAACTCCGAATCTCGAACAAGGGTCCCTACCCTCTAATTGGCTCGAGAATGACTCGGTTTAGTGATTGGATCAAAAACCAATTGTTCATTAAAGGGTCATCGAGACTTAAGGAATAAGATGTAATCTCGGAGGTAAAATAGCTTTTGACCCAACCGTTATTACGAACAACCTGTGAAGGGTTAACCTACTAATCATGGTTATATCGAATGGATATAATATATCTATATTGAGGGGAGTGCAACTACTGGGCTTTAGCGAAGTAACCCGATAGTTAAAAAATGGTGGTTAATACTTAGGTTAAAGAGTTTAGCTGGTTAATCTCGGATCATTGGAGCCCATGATATGTAGGTTCATGAGGTCCCCCTACTAGCTCATATCAGACTAAACCTTAGAACAGTGTGACGAATGAAATTGAAGTTTCAAACCCGATTTTTGAAGCAAAGCATTAAATATATTGATATATTTAACCTAATAATTGTGAATTAAACATAAAGAGAGAGAAAATATGAGATATTTAAATATCAAGATTATGAACAGGGAATCATATTGATTGGGATTAGTATTGGATTTAATATTAAATTAATTTAATTTAATTTTTAATTAATTATTTAATATTAGTTTAATTTTAAAATTAACTATTAGAATTAATTTTAAAGTTAATTATTAGAATTAATTTTAAAATAAATAAAATTGGTCAAAATTGCAATGAACATCAAAGTTGACTAGGTCAAAATTGTTGACTAGGTAAAAAATGCAATGAAAGTTAAAATATTGATTTTTTACTTTGAAAGTCAAAAAGTAAAAATTGTTAAGTTTGGACTTTGAGAGTCAAACTTTGACCTTTGACCAAGTTAGTGGAAGGATCCACCAATTATGAGTAGGAAATTCCAACATTTGCATTGCTAAGTGTTATCTTCAATTGAAGGTACTTACCCCACTAATCCCACTTTGAATTAGTGGATATTTTAGTGTCAAATTCTCATCAAACTCAAAATTGCATGTTTTGTATGAAATAGCCTTTAAAAGGAAGAGATTTATGTTTTTTAGAACTCTTGGTGAAGGGGAATTTTATGAGATTATTTAATAATCTCAACCCTTATTTTCTCTCAAATACTTACCATTTTCCTCTCCAAATTAGTCATTCACCAGATCCCACCATTTCATTCTAAGAATGGAGAATAGTTTGAAAGACTCTCATGGTTGTTTACGAACCGTTCATCAGGTGATTGAAGTTGATTTGGAGAAGATTTGAGTCTACAAAGGTTGTATATCTTCTTTCCCTTTATACTTGTTTTACATGCTTATTCTTTGAAATTAACCTAATTAGAGTACTTTAGATTCGTATTTCTTCCGCTGCACATGTGTTCGATCCATCAGACATGTCTTTACATCCTCTAATTGCCTAGTAGACAAATCCCAAACAAGAGAGGTAAGCTCAGATAAACAACTTCTAAGCTCATGAATTTCTCTTATCTTTTCTTCGTCCTGTTGAGCTGCTTACCTCTTAAAAATCACATAATAGATGCACCGATCATCGTCTACTATGATAGAACAAGTAGACACAAAGAAAAAGGATATTTATTTTTTTTGGGTTTTTAAAGTTTACAAGACCAATTTAACAAAGAGAAATAATTAGATCTCAAACGACACAAATTTTAAAGGATGAAAGAATGGGCGTCGTAAACTGATAGACTAGAGATTTGTCGTAGCCTACAAACCTCCAACAATCAAATAAAATTTATAAATATCGAACTAAACACTACCATTACGATGACATATCGATAGCGGCAAGTTTGGGTCAATCTGTAGGGAAGTGTGAATGAAGTTTCAAGCTAATTAAATTCTCTAGCTAAAGCAATAACGCACGGGGGGTGTGGGGGGCGTTTGGAGGTGTATAGAATTTAAAGTGAGGAAAATAAAATGTGGGAATGTAAATTGTGGAATTTAAATTGCAGAAAAATAATAATAATAAAAGTATAGGAAAAGTGAAAAAAAAAATGCCTAGTTAGGACTTAGGACACACCTAATATTTGATTGATCATAAGATTTTTAAGAATTATTTCTCATGAATTAGTATGCTTAGCCAACTTATCCAGATAGCCGAGGCAAGTGCCCAAATACTAATTAATTATTTAATTAACATAGATGCTTGATTAATTGGGTTCGATAGTGTCCATAGAAATCTTACATCTATCTTAACTACTTCTCAATTAGTCTAATAGAAATTTAGTGGGATCTCACTAGGACGATTAAGAACATGGATAGCCAAGGTTACTAATCGATTTCATTCTTGGATTATTAATTATTTAATGCCACAAAAAATATTGCTCAAGTCAATTTAGAAATTATACGCAAACATGCTTTAGAATTGCTACCTTTCAATTGATACATTTGCACTACACATATTACATTAATCCTCAGTTAAAGAGGTTAAAATACACCCAATGCTATGATTTACTGCTATTTGCCAATTAACACACTCATATGAAGCACATAATGAACCAATCTCAGGCTTGACAAAGAATAAAAATTGGGATTTCACTTAGCTCTAAACTAACAACTCACCTTAGACACGAAATCAGTCCAAGATGAGATTTACAATCATAAAATACTCCTAAAAAGTAATAATTATAGAGGAAAGGAGAAGAGAAGAAGAGAAAATGGGATTAGAGGCTGAAAGCCCCAAAGAGAATGACCTAAAAATTGAAAAAATGGGATACATAACAGTAATCGGCGCCGCAACACTAATGAGCAGCGTTCGTGGCACTCTCGTGCGTGCAACAGAGGTTGTTCGAAGCAGTGGAACACTACAGTGTTTGGGCACCTACTGCCTTGCAGCATAGTGCCATAGTGCATGTCAAGTAATGCGACATTGTTCTTAGCAGTAATTTCGTAATTTCGTGCTCTTTCTCTTCCATTTGACTTGATTTTCGTTTTAGCTTTGACTTGATTCGTTTTAGTTTCATTACATTCCTAATGATCGATACCTATAAAATAATATTTTTAGCACATTAAAAAACGAAACGATCTCAAGTTAAGCTAAGAGAAATAACGCTTTTTGAGTGTTATCATAAACCTCTCTCCACCAATCAAATAATTTTTATATTTCAACGAACTAACTTCTTATACTACCGAGTAGCAGAATTGGCAAGTTTGGGGTCAAACCACAGTGAGCCTATGATAGAATCTCTCTAAGCTGAGTTAGTCTATGAAATATAGTAAAAACAGAGGATTTTGGGGTTGTTTCGTTTGACATGAAAATTAAATGCAGGAATTTAAAGTGCGGAAAGTAGAATAGATTGGAAAAAAAAAAGAGCAAACATGAGATTACCTTCACTGATTAAGAGATTTCCGGGTTATCTTTAGACCAATTCATCGATTAATCATGCAATTGTTCATGGGTTATCCACTTCTCAAGCCTACTCGAATGCACGAAAATCTGGATAAACTCCCTAGAAAAAAACAAATGCAACTAAATTAACTAAGTAGTGCCACGCAAGCCTTTTTACTTAACTAATTGCATTAAGCAAATAGATTTATTATGACATTAAGTTAAATTGGCCAAATGTAACCTAACATATTTTCATTCCTTAAGTTTCCTTATCTTTTGCTATTGGGTGATCCTATAATCCTAGCAATCTAACCATTATTATAATGAAAACCAATTCCTACTCGAATTAGCATGTTTTAGATGCAATTACGGACACCAACAAAATACATAGCATGGACGAACAAACATAAGAGTAATAACGATCAAGTTGTGAATTCAATCTACCAATATATTAATTCTAGACAATCAAGCAAGGAATACAAATCGATAAGAAAGAGAGAATCCCAACAACATACATTAAAATCTTATAAAATCCATAGAAAATGCCAAAAAAAATCTCAAAATCAGTGTTTGGACCTTCAAACATTTATCGAATTCGACTCCCGATGCCAAAACGTATAAACAAATCTCAAAATACAAAGAAATCTCATGGGTTTTTGCCAATAATGGCCAAAACCGAGCTTAGAGCTCTCAAAATCAGACTAACTCTCCTCTTCCTTTACTTTAAAAATGAAAGAGAATATATATAGAAGACTATGCAACGCCACGACACTAAGGGACAACATTACGATACTATAGATTCTTGCTGATACACAAAGGGAGGGGGGTTGGCCTATGAGCATGCGATGACCCTTCCTTCATTGCATGCTCATGTAGCATTGCGATGCTACACCAAATATGATCCTACTGCCTTTGGGTGTCGAGTGTCAGTGTCACTTTACCACTGTGCCTCCAGGGGCATTTTTTTTTTTTATATTTCCTCCTTTGAATTCCGGTGCTCTTTTTAGCTCCTAATTACTCCAAATTAATCCTGAATGACTCGTAATGGTCGATTTTTACCTCATTGGTGTCTGATTCCTATAAAAATACTATATAAACACATTAAAGATAGTAACAATCTTGAATTAAGCGGAGCGAGATAGGACATATTCTGTGCTATCAATATTAGAAGTATATTTAATATTCTTTATATATTGTATATCTATCATTTCATATACTTTATATTTGATATATCAATTAACAAATATACCTAACATAAAGTATATACGTTATAAAATCAATATGTCAAAATTACCATTCACATATTGTATTTATTAGTGAAAAGTGCTTCAATATGTGCTATTATCTGTGGATTTTTATTAATGTAAAAAATATAAAGTAGAAGAGTTATATAATGGATGTACCAAATTTATCATTCATAAACCATATTTATCATGAAAAAAGTGTTCGTTCATTTACTATTACTTGTGTGCTTTATTTTAATCACTCTTCATCTATTATTGAATATTATTTGTCTAGTACATTATAAACAACTTATAATGGTTCAATATGTTATTTTGAATGAATGTTGATAAACTATTGACACACCAATATTGCACTCGAAATTGAATTTTGAACTTGTGTTGATATATTATTGATATACTTGCACAAATGTACTTTTCAAAAATACTAATATACAAATGATACACCAGTGTTTTACACTTGAATTTGATTTTTGAGTTAATATTAATATAATACTAATACATCAATGTTATACTTCAAATTTGATGAAGAAAAAATCTTGATATACTACTAATACACTAATGATATTCTTTGAAATTGGCTTTCTTTTATGAGCATTAATACACTATTGAAAAACTAATTTATGCTTTAGATGAATTTTGAATATGTGTCTAACTATAACTACTAATGTGCTAATGATATATATTGTAACATCCCGAATTTTTTAGGTAATTTTCATTAAATAATCTTGAAATATTTGAGTATTATTTTGATAAATTTGGGCTAAAAGTTTAATTTGTGAGGAAAGATAATTAGTTTAAAGATATTTGTAAAGAATTAAAATTTTAATTCAATTTAAGAAAAAATTGGATTAATTTATTTGGGGGAAATCTTTATTTTAAATTCACTAAATATTTGAAAGAATGTAATTTATCTCAACTGTTGATTCTATATTCTCTCTAATTTTTGTTTGTAGATAAAATTAAGTTAACTGAAGAAGTTAATTAGTTTGAAATTAATTTTATAAGAAATTTGAAGTATTTGGATTATTTTGAATAAAGATTTAGAATTTTTAGATTATTTTGGATAAATATTTGAAGAAATAAATGAATTAGAATTTCCAAAATTAAAAGGAATTGAAATTTAAGAAGAAAATGGGGAAATTGAGGTTTTAAATTTTATCCTCTTTAATTTTGGAGTTCAAATCCAAATTAAAGAAGATGATTAATTTAAATTGAGTTGATAAGAGAAATTTGGATTTAAGTTAAATGAATTAGATTATGAAATTTCTAATTTCACTCCATTCCAAAGGGAAGTCAATTAGAGAGAAACATCTCTTTCACTTTTATATTTGTTTTTAGTCGTTCGCCATTGTATATTCACCAGTCACCACCACTCGCCGGATTTTTATTTGATGTGTATGAAGACCATGAAACTTTTTGGGTTAGTTATAAATGTTTGGATTTGGACTTTAAATTCTAAATTATGGTTTATGTGTAGATTTGTCTTTGAGTGAAGTTTGAAATAAAGTTTGAGCAAACAAAGTGTTTGAAACGTTAATTCAAGTTTTTATTGGAAATTGATTTCTTGGATTAATTTTGGAATTTCAATCCAAGGTAAATGTCTCTCTACTGGTTTCCCTTCGAAATCAGTCATCCCTACCATATGATAATGATTTGATTGTTATTTTAGACTGATTGGACGGTTTGTTTTAGACTGATTGGACTGGTTATTATAGATTGATCAGGCTGTTTATTATAGACAGACCGGACTGTTTGATTTAATGCTATTTACTAAATGGATTTTTTTTACCATGGTGATATGTAAAGTTGACTGAGGATATGCTGGTAATTTTATCCTAAGATGTTAACAACTGCACATGTAACAAAGGAGTTATATGTAAATTGATGCATGTTAAGTTATAGGGTTCTTGTTAACTTTTCTTATTTGGTCAGATGTACACATTTGACTGTATATGTGCACATTTGGCTGATCTGCGGACCTTCTGGCTATACATTATGACTGATGCATTTACTTTCGGGTTCATGTTTACGACTAATTTGTGAACCTTCGGGTTACACACTATGATTGATGCATGTTCCTTAGGGTTCATGTTTATAACATTATGTTTGCTTACCTCTTTTGTCTAGAAAGCTACCGTATTTTGATTGTCTGCCTTTTTTAAGAGAGCTACTACTCGGGTGAGGAGTTTTTCTACTAAGGCTCTCTATCTTATGCTGGCCGGTTATAGTTTTATTCGGTCTGCTTTTCAAAGTTTTCAAGTATATCAGGCTAGTGTGTTGGTGTTGCCTTCAAAAGTTATTCAGGAATTTGATCCATTGCTTCACTTCTTTTTTTTTGGATAAAGACAGTTGATAGTGTTGGGGTACAAAGGTTGCTTGGGCAAATGTTAATTTGCATTCCGTATTGTGACGGTAGTTTGGATATTCACCACATTCATTCTTGGAATGTTGTTGCTATCGTGAAGTTGTTATGGCTTACTCTAATTTGATATGGATCCTTGTGGAATGCCTAGATGGGAGTGTATAGTTTGTCGGGTAGGAGTATTTGGGCCGTTAAGACTTTTACGTCTTTGTATTAGTGTTGAAGGGCTATTCTTCGTGTTCGAGATAGTTTGATGTCCTTGGGTTCAATTTCTTTTGGTAATGAATATCATTGTTGGATTTGGTATGTCATGTGGTTAAAAGAGGACCATATACTTCAATAGCTTAATATTGTGGTTATCTAGGATGCAAATAGTTCCCTTCATGCTAAGGAAGGTGATTTCATGTATCTTAATAGGAATTGGAACTGGCCTTTTATTTTTAGGGATCTATCACGTTTTCGTGCATGTACATTTGATTATTGTTGAGGTTAGTCAGGAAGATAGTGCAACTTGGCTCCCTTGTCATTCTGGTGTGGTTTTGGTTGTTAGTGCTCGGGATTCTTTACATGCTAGGCATCATGTAGTATCTTCGGCTAGCCACCTTTTGTTTTGCAGGAATATACCCAAACATGCTTTCATTTGTTGGCTTGCTATTCGGAGTTGGTTGCAAACACGTGATCGTGTTAGATGATGGTGTTTTGATATCCCTAGTGATTGTGTTATTTTTACTTGTTAAGTGAAGTGTAGGGAAAATTTATTCTTCAAGTGTCTTTTTTAGTAAGGCTATCTTCGAGGACATACTTTTGTGAGGTCGGTGTTCACGTAGGATATCTTATTGGGATACGAAGCTCACTTGGATCTGTCATTTTATCAAAGGGAATTGGTTGAGGCATAAGTTTTTGGAGAGTTAATTTGTGTGCTAGTATCTACCATGTGTGGCATGAGCGTAATAGGTATGTCCTTTGTGCCTCTTTGCATCTTCCACATGTGATTAGCTTGGATATTCTGTTCTAAGTGGTTGGGAGCTTTTCCACTGGGTAACTAAGGAGACATTTCTCCTTGGGATCTTTTTCCTTGAGTTGTATGTTGATAAATTATATCTATGGGTTTGGTTGTTTGGTAGTTTCATTGTCTTGTTTTCTTATATTTTTTTTTTCCTTGATCTTAGTCCGTGAGGTTCCATCTCTCTTTTTAACAGTACATTACTTTTCAAATAAACAAAAAGAAAAGGAGTAACTAGAGAAGATATTCCATCAATGGCAACTCGTTATCTTCTTCGCCAGATGGAATCCTTTTGGAGGAGCTAATGGAATGGAGAATTAGAATCCATATAAAAAGTTTTTTATATTATTCCAAGATCTTCGATTTCAAACAAATTGGACGGCGAGAGGGTTTCAAATTCCCCTTCTTGGTTACTTCCCTTCCTCAGGTCTGATTTCAATAATAGTAACCTAACGAGTAATTGCTCTTCTTGATTTAATGTATTCTATTTTATCAAAAGAAATAAAGAAATAACAAAGGATATTCTTTGGAAAATAAAATAAAATAAATAACTAGAGAAGATATAATCAATAGTTTTGTAAAGACATAAGAACAAAAAGTAAAGAAAAAAGTTAATTATTAATATTAGGGGTTGGATCTTTAATAAGTTTTGCAATCTGATTTCATTTCATATTTGTGTTTGTTTTACAAGATTTCACTTTTTAAAATCTAGATGTTATTATTTAAGTACTTTAAAATCCAATTGGCATGTGAGAATTTTATGTCGAAATAAAAAGTAAAAATATGGATTCATTATTTAATAAATCAATATCAATTAATCATTACTATTAATTTTAATTAATTACGAAATATAAATATATTTTTTAGACTTTATAAATTACAACTCATACGATTACCATTAATATATGGTCCATTAATATTTTATATTATTTTAATTATTTATTACAAAATTTTATTATTGATTAGTAGTAATCTAACTAATTTAATTATTTTTAGTAATTAAATAAAATAATTTACTGTATGTTAATTAATATATAATTCTAAAACAATAATTTTATTGATAAAAAATTTAAAAATATTTACAAATAATAGCAAAATATCATAGTCTATCTGCGATAGACTACTATTTGTGTCTATCATGACACGAATAGACACATATAGTAGTCTATTGCAGTCTATCGCAGATAATATCAAAGATAAACAGTGAAATTTGACTATATTTGTATATATTTTAGTTCATTTTTCTATATTTAAAAACAACCCTCATTTATTTTTGTTTACGTGATTAAATAATTAATTAAATATATATTTAAAAAGATACTAAATTTAATTTATGACTACGTGAATTGTTATCTTACATTTAGTTAAGTAATTATTTAATTTTTGTTTCTATATACAAAATTTATAAATCATATACATATATTTAATTTTCAAATATTAATTATCCAACATATTCAAACACAAACATTGATTATCAATAATTAATTCTAAACGAATTGTCAAAAAAAAAAAATTATTGGTCTTAGAAAATTGGTAATCAAACAAAGAAACTTATAGATAGAATCAGTTATTTATAAGTTTAAAATTTTAAAATAAAAAGAGGCCTTTTTAAATATAAAAAAAATATTTAAAAATATTTACATTTGATAGCAAAAAGTTCAAAAAATACAAACACTTTTGGAACTTTTTACTATAAAATGTAAATATTTTTAAAATATTTCTATTTATAAGAATTTCTCAAATAAAAATCTAATTGGTTATCATAAATAAAATGAGAAATAATTTAGAGGAAAGTACAAAGAACACCAAAAAGGTGAAGAATGGAAATTAGAAAGAAAAATAAAAAAAGAAATGAAATATAGATGAATTAGGTAGACAAATGCTGATGCCTAAACAACCGAATTAAATGGGAGGTATAAATATGGCAAATAGGGACAAGAAAAGGAACATTGAAATGGACCAATGTGTACTTGTCTTTCACAAATAGCATGGTCGATGAGCTTTATTTTCCATGCATTGATAACAAAAGCAAATAATTTAGATTGATTAAGCCATAGTCCTACATATCATATTCCTTTAATTTCACATCCATAAACAATCCCACGTGGATTGGCCACCCCCTTATAACTCTCCCCCATTAAGACCAAAACAACGACGTTTCAAATCCTACTTTTACAAGAAGTATTGTGTGAAAATTTAGATGGAGAAACACCTCTGACCTTTATGTTATAATAATGATAAATTTATTTCATGAGAAAGAATAAATTGACCTATAAAAGGATATAATTTGCACACCGATGTGGTTCATACTACACACATGTTCGAGCTTAAGTTAAAGAGCGAGGAAGTACAATAAAGTCGAAAGATTCATAGTGGATGATGGATCACTTACTTTCCATGTAAGGATAAATGATCTAAGTTGTCCAAAACAAAATTTGAGGTCGAATCAGATTAGCCCTTGTTAGAGTTCGCAAAAAATAGAGATAAGACACACCAATACAATCCATATATACTAAAGTAAGCAAATGTTTAGTCTATACTTTTGTTTTCAATTTTAATAAATATCAAAGAGATCCAATGTTTTAGCTAGGAATGAATTGTGGATTTCTTACCATTGAGTGGACTATAATAGACCACGTAGTATTGGGATGCGTGATAAGAAAAATGAAGTTAATGTTATGAATTTATTATTAACAAAGATCTGAGTTACATTTCCAAGAGAAAAGAAAGGTTTTATTCTAACCTATGAATTCAAAAATTTTCAATCTCAGGATAATGGCTTTATCTTCGCTTTATCCTAATGTTGCAGCAGAAGATTTCTACGATCAAATCCTTTAATTGGAATGTACAGATTTCTGTAATTTTTAAACGGATATAGTTTAACAATATGAATTATTGTAACTTGATTTATAGTTGATGGATAATTTTAATTTGATTTTATTTGAAATGTGTAGTTTTATTCATTATGGTTGAACTTAGTTTCCTTTTCTTAATCTAGTGGAGGTGTAAGAATAGTAAAAAAAAACATGGACTGACAAGAGAAACAACAAATTTTAAAGTTTCATTTAGAAAAATGACAAAAAAGTTTCAAAATTATAAAAATAGCAAAACAAATTTATATAATAAAAAATACTAATTAGTAAATGATAAAACTACCTTAAAACAACAAAATTAAGTACAAAAGAAAATGCGAGATACACTGCTTCAAAAACAACCTGAATACCATAAATACACTCTCCTTAGAAATTCTTGAACCACAAATACATAGTATCTAAACATTCACAAGAAAAAATAAAAATCACCCAATATGTTCCTTTATGCAAGGGAAGATGACGGGCAGTTGATGGGGTCATTGTCGTTAGAAACTTATATCTATACAACAATGGACTTCCTCCAACGTGAGAAAGAGCAAAATTGATTTTACCAGGAAATTGTTGTTGCCAAATGAATATGGCAAATTAATATTTGAAGGAATTATAACTTCATAACAATGTGACCATTGGAAGCATGATTGTGTTTGACACCAAACCAGTTGTAGGGAGTCTCATCATCTTCATTCCATGTGACCATTTTGTTCATTGGATCTTGAAAGCCAACTTTAAACACTATTAATCCCACAACTTCATTGTTAAAAATGATGTTCGAAATAGAAACAAAAGTAGAAAACATGTGTGCAAGCGAAAAAAAAAAAGTCGGCTAAAAGCTAGCCAAGATGATGGAATTAAGAAAGAGTTGTTGAACAAACGATCGAAGACATAAGACTGCAAAGGAGAAAATGAGATTTTTGGGTGGCTAAGTGAAGAAGATGAAGAAGATGAGATTTAGGATTTTTTGTTATCTTCTTTTAATAATAAATAATGATGATGATGATGATAAAATAAGAATAAGAATACTACTACTAATAATATTATTAATATTAATATTAATATTAATAATAAACTGAAAAATATATATATACACATCCACATGTTTCAAACATTTAAATTTTAATTCCCATTTATATGTTTCTTTTAGATTCAACAAGCCATTTTTACAAAAATATGAAAAATTGAAAACATCGAAAATATAAAGAAAAAAATCAAATTAATTTGATAACAATATGTATAAAATAATAAAAAAATATTAAGATAAAATTGAATTTTTAACAAACATGTAAACCAATCAAAAGTTAGTTGGATAAAATCAAATTTGATAATAAAAAATAAATTCAAATATAAATTCGAGAGAAAAAAACAATAAGTTTTTTGTTTATTCGGATTAAAAAAAAAATCGATAACTAGTTAGATAAAATCTAATTTAATAATAAAATATAAATTCAAATATAATCGAAGAGAAAAATCAAGAGGGAGCTCGTTTATTTACAATTACACTATATTCATAATTTCATTTTCATAAGCTTCAACAATGGTATTTATAACTTCATCAACCACAAAAACCTATGAAAAAGTCTAACCCGTTGTAGAGGCATAGCAAAAGCAGTTGCAAAACTGAATACGTATTTGTTGGTCAAAAAGACAAATTAATGATATAAAAATATAATAAGATGATAATAAATAAAAGATAATTAAAAGTACAAAAAAAAAGATCAAATTTAAATGAAATATACAATTTATTAGATGATAATTTGTATAAAATATTCCAAAAAATCATAATTAAAATTTAAAAATAATAATAATCTGAATTTAGAGTAATAAAAAATGAATAAAATAATATAAAATCTAAAGATGTATTATAAATTAAAATACAAATGGTAATAAACAAATTAAATATTGATTAATTCTGAATATTTTCAAAAAGTGGTTAAATTAAATAAAAAATTTGAATCAATTAAGGGAGAAAAATGGGGAAGAGATTGGTTTATTTTAAATCAATTCGTGGAGTAGCTATCAAAATCTAATTTTTATATTAAAAATAAATTTAAATTTCAAAAAAAGGAAAAAATAAGGAAGAGATTGGTTTATTTTAAATTACATCCTAATTGTAAAGTTATAGCAGTAGCTTGTTAAAGAAACCACAAGAAAACATGAAACCTTTGTGTAAATAACAAAAGTTATGGCAATGTATGGGGCAACAATACAACTGATTCTTGAATTTTTTTTAGAAAGTGATATTTCTTTTCCCAAAACGTTTAAAATAATATAAATAATAGCATATACAACTAATTTATTAAAAATGTGAGAAATATACAGCTAATTCAAGAAATGTATGTATACAATTATGAAAAAATAATATAGAGATTTGAATAAAATATATGGATAAAAGAAGTTTTAATAATATATGGATATTTCAAATATAAATTTGGTAGAAAAATTTGTATATTTTATAAGGTGCATGTCATATGAGTTGTCATAATTCTTATTTCTGGACGGTTTTGCTATTTTTCCGAATGAAACCTCAAAAACAGTCGTACACTCCAATTCCTCAAAAAGCGTTTTTAAATTTATAAATTTAGCTGTGGTTTTTTTAAAAATTGTAAATATAGGAAACAAAAATTAAAGTTAATTTCCTTTTTTTAATTCTAAATTTACCTTTATTGGTGTATTTGAATATATATCAATAAGTTATCAGATATACTTTATATATGATATATCAGTCAACTTATATATATAGTATATGTTTGGTATTTTAGTTCACAAATATACCAAACATAAATAAGTTATACAATTCATATACCAAAATTATTATTCATATACCATATTTATCCATCAACAAATGCTTGTGTATTTATCATCCTATGTGGACTTTGACTAATATATCAAATATAAAGTATATAAGTTATACAATTGATATACCAAATTTATCATTAATAAATCATATTTACCAGTCATGGAAGTATTTGTGCATTGAATATTATTAGTGGCCTTAATTTGAATCCTCATTCGTTTTTTTATAGAATATTATTTTTCTACTATATTATAATTGACTTATAATGGCTTAATTTGTCCTATTGAACAATTCTGAATGAATGTTAATAAACTATTGATACACCGATGTTACACTTGGTATTGAATTTTGAATACATGTTGATATACTATCGATATACTTAAACAAATGTAATTTTAAGAAATACTAATATATAAATGTTACACCAACGTCATACTAAAAATGAATTTTCAATCGATGTCGATATATAATATTATTACACTAATGTTATACTTGAAATTTTGCTTAGAATGAATCTTGATACAACAATGTTATTATCGATACACTAATGATCACTACGAGAAATCTGGACTTTGATATCGGTTGGAAAAATCTAAAAAATGGATCTACCATGTTGGAGTTTGGAAGAAAAGAAATTAAATCTCTCACGCTCACCCGTACAATCCCCCACCACAAAATCTTTGATAGGTCTTTAAGAGAGAGATATTTTCTAGGTTAATTCCCTCAAAATTTTGTTATTTGTTTGCTTTTAATATTCATTTGTAGGTCAAATAGTCCCGAGAGCGATTAGGAGTCATTTCAAGAAATTTGGGCTAAAAAGGATCAAGAATAAGTAAGAAGTCAACAAAGTTAAAGAGAATTGGAGTAATTGCCAAAATGTCATCAGACCCGGCATCATGACCCTCCAAGAAATGTCGAGCAACGCTTGAAGACAGAAAGCACCCATCTGTTGCAAAACAGGGTAGCATTGCAACGCTCCCAATAGCGTCACAACGTTCCGGAGTTTGACGGAACTACACATGCGCCTTGCGCAACCGAGCATCAGTGTAGTATCGAGACTCTAGCCCAATGCTTCTTGACTTTTTATGATTTGGCATTGCAATGCTAGCCTCAGCATTGCCACGCTACACCTGTGACTATAAAACATTTTATTTCATTTTAGGAAGAAAGGAGGAGGTAAAATTCTTCATGGATTATGGAGTTTCTCTCTTTACTAGTTCAACTCCTTCGTAATTTTGTCTCTAATTAGTTAGATTTTCATTTTCTTTCTTTGATTGTAAACTTTGATTGTAAACATTGTAATGGATTTCTTCACTAGTACTTTCTTCAATCTTATTTCTAGTTTTCAATAATTCTTGCAATCTTTTTGAGTTTTCTACATTTCCTTATAAATTGCATTATGAAGTTATGGATTGTTGAATTGGTTTTAAGTTCTAAAAATATGTTTAGGAATTTTTGTCTAATAAGCATATTAAGCCAAGATTCTTAGTTTTGCTACAATCTTGATTGGATATGTTGCTAGAATATATTCATGTATAAGAATGTCTAACTAGGATCACCTAAGTATCAGTGGTTAATTTTGTATTTGATGGCTATTCCTAGAGTACATAAATTGCTAGATTCAAGGAGAAATTCTTTTAATTGAATATGGCTATCTTGACAATTAATCAACCCAACTGAATTCTAGAACTTAATGCATATGTTTTCTATTCTATGTGGACGTTATCGAACCCAATAGTACTAGAGGTATATAGGTTGGTTAAAGTTAGGCCTTTCCAATGTTAATCAATAATTAGAACGCTTTCTTGATTAGATTTTGTTAGCAATCTGCCTTTGTAGAGGTTAGCCTAGTCGAGTCAAGCAAGTAGTTATGTGTATAATTCATTTGCATGACTAATTTGTATAAATCAATGATAGAGATTTCTTTGAATGTTTATCTTGAACTAGAAATAAGATTGAACAACATTTGTTTACAATTATCTTTTATCCTTTGATTTTCAAGTATATTTCTTGCTTTATCATAACCCATGTCTTTATTGCTTTCATAGTTGAACTTAGCTTAAGAAAAGATTAAACAAGTCTTTCGTGTGGATCGACCCCGTGCTTGCCGCTTATGCTACTTGATAGTACAAGATGTAGGTTTTTGTGATTTATAAATATTTTTGTTTCAGTAAGAGTCGAATTAACAACGTCGATTCAAGAATGAACAATCTTCTTCTTATTCTTGTTCCTATTTTCGTGATTCCCCCCTCCCTCTAAGCTCTCTCAATTTTTCTAGACGCCATCTCTCTCAACCTTACTGTGTCACCGACTCTATCGACTTCATCTCTTTAAACCTATCACTATGTTGCCACATAGTGAAAACTATGTAATTTTTGTGTAATTTCGTTCTCAGGTAGATTATCGAGATCAGTGGATGAGATTGCAAGGGAAGAGAAAGCTCAAGTGTTTGGGATTCGAATAGATTGCTCGAACTTAAGGAGTGTGAGGGAAGCATTTGAAGGTGTATTGTCATTGGGATTTATAGAGGTTTTAATTTACGATGCAAATCAACAGGTACGAAGGCAAACCACAAGATTCATCGATGTTCGTATCGATTCATTTGAAAAATCTTTGGCTATGTCTTTAGTAGGTGCTTTCCATGAAGGTGTTCATATAACACATGCGGAAGTAATTTTAGGATCAGAGGCACTTAACAACATCAATTTTAGAAAATGAAAGCATGCTGTCCAAATACCATAAACAGAGAGCGGAATTTGTACCAACTTTTTGGAGACCAATTCAGCAACTCCCTTTGATTCCTTTGCTCACGAACGGTGTGTGGACCACCTCTAGTGTCTTCCCTACTATTCTTCGGGCTAAGAAGGACTTGTGGGAGTCTATAGAGATAGGGAATGGGAAGGGAATGCTTGAAGGTTCAAGCTTTAGAGAGATATATGAAGGTAGGTGAGTTTGAGACCAAATTCCAGAAGCATAACAGTAT
Organism: Benincasa hispida; assembly: GCF_027475165.1. Taxonomy (NCBI): domain Eukaryota; kingdom Viridiplantae; phylum Streptophyta; class Magnoliopsida; order Cucurbitales; family Cucurbitaceae; genus Benincasa; species Benincasa hispida. Next base: position 30,633,700 of record NC_143488.1, on the reverse strand, counting down.
GGAAATGGTTGTGTTCAGCTCTCAATCTGATTCTACCTCTACTTATAGAGTGAATCCATGCATCAAGAAGCCTTAAGATGCAAGACACATGGTGGAGATGCAAGCAATAGTGGATTCTAGGTGTTCATGTAACATTACATGCAAGAGTGCATGGATGAGTTGCACTGCATAAGTGGGATTCCAACAAAATCCACTATTCTTGATCCAAAATCTGATTTTAGATTGCATTTTAATTTTAATTTTAATTCTAAATTGAAATTAATTTTTGGTAATTAATTTGAAATTTTTTTAATTAATTTCATATGATCAATCCAATTAATCATTCTAACCTTGTGCAATCCATTATATATGAATCCTTATTCATGTATATAGTATTTAAAACACTTTTAAATACTTTATCTCTCATTTAATAATTTAATTCAACTTGTTGATCGACACAAGCTCATTTTCTCGTGAATTCCTATCATGATTGCCGCATATTCTGCCTAACAACCTTTATAATTCTAAGTAAAAAGGCCTAAGATGACATGCATTTCTGCATGTCATCAATATCTGAATGACATTAAAAGTTGGCTAATTGCCCAGTTCGAAATGAAAGATTTGGGTAAGACACAGTATGTTCTAGGGATCCAGATCATTCGGGATCGCAAGAACAAACGGCTAGCCCTGTCTCAGGCATCGTACATTGATCAAATGTTGATCAGGTACAGGATGTAGGATTCCAAGAGGGGTTTGTTATCTTTCAGGCATGGAATCGTTCTATCTAAGAATCAATGTCGTAAGTCACCTCAAGAGGTTGAGGAGGTAAGACAGATTCCCTATGCTTCTGCAGTAGGAAGCTTGATGTATGCAATGTTGTGTACCCAACCCGATATTTGCTATACAGTAGGGATTATTAGTCGGTATCAGTCCAATCCAGGATTTGATCACTGGACGATGGTTAAGAGATCCTCAAGTATCTTCAGAGAACGAGGGACTACATGCTTGGTATGGAGATAAGGATTTGATCCTCATAGGATACACGGACTCTGACTTTCAGACCGATCGAGATTCTTGCAAATCGACATCGGGGTCAGTGTTTACTCTGAATGGAGGGGCTATAGTTTGGCCAAGCATTAAGCAAAGATGTATTGCTGACTCCAATATGGAAGCCGAATACGTAGCAGCTTGTGAAGCAGCTAAAAATGTTGTTTGGCTGAGGAAGTTCCTTACATATTTAGAAGTTGTTCCAAATATAGGTTTGCCTATCACTCTTTATTGTGATAAAGGCAAATTCGAAGGAGCCTCAGAGTCATCGTCAAGGTAAGCACATAGAACGAAATATCACCTGATCAGGGAGATTGTGCGTCGCAGTGATGTGATAGTCGAGCAGATCGCATCGGAGCACAACATTGTCGATCCCTTTACAAAGGCCCTCACGGCTAAAATGTTCTAGGGTCACCTGGAGGTCTGGTCTACAAGACATGCGACATCTTGTCCAGGGCAAGTGGGAGATGATACTGGGGTATGCCCTAGTTTATTGTATATTGTACATTTTAATATTGTATTGTACATTAGTCTCTCGAGTCATTAGGACAAGTGAGAGATTGTTAGGATTGGTGTCCTAATTCTCCAGGAGTTTTGTAAAGATACACATTATTAAGTGAATAAAATAAGTGTTATTTAATTCTCGCAATTACTCATATCCAATAATCAAAGCTCCTTGGTTATCTTATGTGAACTTAAGTATGTATATGTGATATACAAGTGGATCATGCCTTAAGTGATAACCTAAATCGGTCTGTAGTATAAGGATTAAGGTGGGATACCTAATCCTGGTCACACTACGGATACGACCCATTTTGTAGAGGTTTGCAAGTGTTGTAAACTACTACAGATGGTTGATCCTGACCATTCATGTGGAGACGTGGAGCGGGGGTGTTCTATACAAAGAGTTTGTATAAGACCTGGATCACGAGATGACTAAACTCTGTATATAAACCCGTTGATACTAGAGACTTGCATCTCACCTAAATGACCATAGGTGACACGACCTCAATCCTGAGTGTTTTGTGAACTCCTGCCATTGAGGGCGGTCCTTTAATTAGTATGGGTGAGAGTGGATAGATTGCCAACTCAAAATGCCTACCTTTTTGGGGACTTGTCTGATCTGGGAGCTGGGAACTCAATCCACAATATGGAATTCACTCATTTCCTGAAGCAGGGATAAATATAGAGATTGCTCCCTTAAGGGCTAATTCTTGGTCTTGAACGTAGTGGCCACAGCTTCTCTTTGGAAGAGAAGACTCAGTCATTGTAGGACTATGATTTATGTTCATTAGAGGGATCAATGGTACTTAAGGAGACAGATATAACTAAAGGGGCATAACGGTTATTGGCCCAGCTGTACTTAGGGTTGTCGCACTGCTGATTGGTTAAGATGGACACATAATATATCTATGGTGAGGAGAGTTCAGTTGTCGGCCTTTAGTCGAGTGCCTGGCAGTTAACGGATGTTGGATCCTGTGACTAAAGAGTTTAGTCAGTTATTCATGTACCATTGGAGCTTCGGATCTAGAGGTCCATGAGTTCCCCTTGGTAGCTTGGATTTATGTTGAAGGATCAAGTTCTTGGTGTTGATTTGAAATGTTCAAATTGACAAAAAGTATTTTGATTATATGTGATATAATCGGTTTGATGTATAAGATACATCTAGTGGAGGATTGATGTAAATGAGATTTACATTAAGTACCATGAAATAGAAAAAGAACTATGGTTTATATGTTTCATGAGATGAAATATTAAAAGTATAGGTTATAAATATAGTATGATAAGTTTGTTATCATTTATATTTATAATAATATTAATTATTAGATATTAATACTTTTTCTTTTAAATAACCAAATGTAGTGGGTGGTTATCGATCATGGTAACCATGAGGTTTTAAAAGGAAATCAGTTTCCTATTTTGAAAGATGATGTTTTTTCACAAAGGATTGAAAAGTTTTGAGTTTTCTCTCTTGCAAAAATAAACTCACGGAAGTCCTTAAGTAAATACAGATTTACTAAATGACGGTTGGGCTAGGTAAACGATCGTGCAAGTGCTAAGTAAACGATCGTGTGGTGTTTACTAAACGATTGCATAGCTTTCCTAAACGATTGCTGGCCCAATGTACACGATTGTGTAGAGTCTATCGAGCTAAATGATAGAGCTAAACGATCGCATAGCTTTTGCTAGACGATCACATAGCTTTATCTAAACGATTGGGCATCGACCTATACGATAGGTCTCCGACTTCTCCCACTTGTCCAGTCGTGTACGCGATCGTTCTTTCCTCCGTTCGCCTGCTCACACCAAGCTCAAACAGAGCCCACCCTCTAGATTCTCACATCGAGAATACCAAGGTTGCCTTGTTGGTGGTGTCAGACTCAACTCGACATCGTCGAGGTTTTTCGAAGGTCGTTCGTAGTGCTGTGGAGGCCGTTCACTGTTGCGGAGGAGTTCATGACTGTGGAGATCGTTGAGGATGAGCACAAAGTGTTTATGCTATGTTCGTGTGGTGTTGCAGTCGTGTAGATCAGGCGCTTGTGTTTGCTGTGATCGATCGGAGTCGTACATCGGAGCGTGGAGACGTTTCTGCATATGTGTGTAAAGTTAAAGTTCCCTCTGTACATTTGATGTTCATGTTGTAATTTCTCTGTATATTTGCATAACTGTTTGTATTGAAATCGACTGTAAATGTATTGTTGATTCATGATTGTAATTTGAAATAATCTTGCTTCAGCTGCTCACAGAAATCACGTTTTCGATTTCCTTCAGCAACATGGTTTCATCATGAAAATTGAATCAGATAAGATTAATTTGGCCCAATTTGATTTTATTATTTGGGTCAAAGTCCAACTAAGCCCAAAAATAGGTTGAATTTGACCCAAATGTCAAATCAGACATAAATTCAATTAATTGGGCCCAAAGGCCAGACCCATGGACCAACCAAGCCCAACTCCAACTAATTGGACCCAAAGGCCAAGCCCATGGACCAACCAAGCCCAAGCCTACTTGTGAACTCTATAAATAGAGAAGCTATCCTCATTTGGAGAGGCCAACAATTCTATACTCTAGAGAACTTATAGGGAATTCTCTACAATCAGAAGACTCCTTGACTCCTGAAGCTGACCACGCTTGAAGACTGATGTCCACTGAAGTCCTTTGAAGATACAAGCAATCTGAAGATTGATGTCCTTTGAAGATGCAAGCATCCTGAAGACAAAAATATTTTGAAGATACAAGCAATCTGACCACGCTTGAAAACTGAAGTCCTTTAAAGATACAAACATTCTGAAGACTGAAGTCCTTTGAAGATACAAGCATTCTCTACATTCAAAGAGCCCAGAGAGAATTCATCAACAAGCAGAAGACTCCCAAGACTCCTGAACCTGCACTCCTAGAAGACAGAAGACCCTTGAAGATACAAAGACTCTTCCAAGACTTCTACTTCAAGAACGTTCGGTGCTTTTCTTCTTCAAGTCAAGCACATTCACCCAACTGAAAGAGAATTAGAGGATCAAGTATTAGAGATCGAACCACATCACATCAAATCAACCTCAACATCAACACCAACTCAAGTTCAACTCCACGAAACAAGTTTCTCCGGAAATCTCGTGCAAACACTAATCCTCCAAGAACATCACAAGCCCAAAGGCCGATCATCTAAGAAGATCAACAAGTCCAAAGGCCGATTACCCAAGACGATCAACAAGCCCAAAGGTCGATCATCCCAGAAGATCATTAAGCCAAAAAGTCGATCATCCAAGAAGATCAACAAGCCCAACGGCCGATCATCCAAGAAGATCAACAAGCCCAAAGACCGATCACCCAAGAAGATCAACAAGCCCAAAGGCCAATCGTTCAAGAAGATCAACCAGTTTAAAGATTATAATTTATTTTGAAAGCAGCAAAATACTATGTATTAGAGATTGTACTCACTTTCACAAAATTAATACAAATACAAAGTTCAAGTTCCACGAAATAAATTTCTCTTGAAATATCGTGTGAACAAATTGGTACGCCCAGTGAGACTTCTCTACCACTTATCTCTCTCTCGTCATCCCAATCAACAAATCTAGAAATGACACGAAAGAAAGTTTCATCCAAAGTTACCATCGCAAGCAACAATTATATAAGCTCTGTCACCACAGAGGAAATCTGGGACCAGCTCATGGAATTTCCTAAAGGTGGGATCGTCATCAGAGAAAATCCCTTGTTTGAAAACTATGCTTCTGCTACTGATCTATCAGAGAAAGAATCACATTTTGATATAGTGTCTATCCCGATGACTGACATAATGGCTGAGTCGACTATGGCAGAGATGGAGATAAAGATAAATCTCCTAATGAAGACTGTAGAGGAGCGATATCATGAAATTGTTACTTTAAGAGATCAGATACAGGCTCGAGATATTGCTGAGTCAAGTCAATCTCCAGCTACAAAAGCCAATGACAAAGGAAAGACTATCTTGCAGGAAAGTCAACCACCACAATCCACCTCTGTTGTCTCCTTGTCAGTTCAACAGCTCCAGGATATGATCACAAACTCCATAAGAGCTCAGTACGAAGGACCGTTGCAGACTTCCTTTATGTACTCCAAGCCATATACCAAGAGAATCGACAACCTAAGAATTCCAGCTGGGTATCAACCTCCAAAGTCCTAGCAGTTCGATGGAAATGGCTATCCAAAAAAACATGTTGCACACTTCATTGAAACTTGCAAAATGCAGAAACCAGAGGAGTCCAGCAAGTCAAGCAGTTCGTCTGTACCTGGAAAAGAAATTCTCTTGATTGGTATACTGATTTGGAGCTAGAAGTGATTGACAGTTGGGAACAGTTAGAAAGGGAGTTCTTGAACCACTTCTATAGTACAAAGCGCACTGTTAGCATGATGGAGCTGACGAACACTAAATAGTGGAAGGGAGAGACAGTCATCGATTACATCAACCGATGGAGAGCTTTAAGTCTGGATTGCAAAGATAGACTCATTGAATTATCGGCAGTGGAGATGTGCACTCAAGGCATGCACTGGGAGCTTCTCTACATCCTATAAGGGATAAAACCTCGTATGTTTGAGAAGTTGACAACACGCGCTCATGATATCAGATCGTTAGTCACCCAGTTGAAAGGTGCTTCGTGTTGAAGGAACGAAATCTGAATTTGGCTCATGAAAAGATGATTGAACTAGATTTGGATGAAGTAGCTCAGAGAAATCATGCTACAGTAGCGGCAACTTCAAGTGTTCCAACACTATCTATGTCCTATGCTCAAAGAAAAAGTCTAATCTAGTTCGGAGCCTTCGAGCTTATAATTGTTTGGTTCTAGCAAGAGATTCAAATAGAAAATTCCAAAAAAAGAAAGATGAGCTTGTTGAAGATGACAATGAAGGATGGATAGTTGTGACTCATCGAAAAAGAAGACAACCAAGCTCCACCCAAAAAGAGTTGCGTTCCTATCGAAGCTATAGAAGAAACAAGACTCGTAAAAAGAAAGGCAAAAAGATGACACGGAAGCCCAAGCCTTCTAAGAAAGAAGACAAGGACTTCCCTCAATTCCAACGGTCGAAAACTTCGGTAGAATTTCTCCCAAGAAGCTTTATCAATAATCATCCAGAGAAAGTATCAGAAGTTATTGCATGTCACACTATCGGCATAGTGGAAGTCGACAACAATCATATGATTGTTAAAGAAGTCAACGACTCAGAAAAAATGAAGCAAAGAACTTCTGTCTTCGATCGTATTAAGCTTTTAAGTGCTCGATCTTCAGTCTTTCAAAGATTAAGGATGGCCACGGTAGGAGAAGAAGACCAATGTCCAACGACTACTTCTGCTTGAACTTCAGCCTTCAAAAGGCTAAGTATATCCACATCAAAGAAAGATCAACCTTCAGCATCTACTTTTGATCGTCTCAAAACAACAAGCGGTCAACGTAAAGGAAGGATGAAAATATTGTTTTTTAGAAATCCAATAAACCTAAGTCCCTTGACTATTATATGAGTACTTGAACTTTATGTGGAGACATACAAGTGGATCAGGTTCGAGTAAATAATCAAAATGATCTATAGTATATAAATAAGGTTGGGTACCTTATTCTGGTAACACTATTAGATGCGGCCTACTTTGTAGTTATTACAAAGTGTTGTAAAGTGCTACATACGAAGTGATCCTAATTCGTGCATGTTGAGACACGAGGAGTGAGGGTGTCCTGTGCAAATGAGTTTTGTGCAAGATCGGACCACGAAACTTGTCACTCTTACTTTATAACGTTGTTTACTGTTTAAGACTGATGATTTCAATGTGATGACCTAGGTAACTTAACCTTAATCCTGAGCTAACTTTGAACTCCTGTTTGTTCGAGATTATCCTTTGGTTTGCAAACGGTGTGAGTAGACCAATTGCCTCTACTCAATAAGCTTACCATTTTGGGGATAAGACTGAATGAATAGCGGGGAACATAGGGTGCAAGAGGGAATTCACTCCTAATCGATTAGGGTTAGTAGAGAGGTTGTTCCCTTCAAGTGCTGATTCTGGGTCTTGAACAAGACGCCTCACCCTCTCATTGGCCTGAGAGGGATTTGATTTGTTGATTGGATCATAAATCAATTGTTCATTAGGGGATCGGTGGAATTTAAGGAACAAGAGGTAATTTCGAGGATAAAACAGAGATTCGACCCAGCTGTTATTACGAGCAACCTATGAAGGGTTAACTTACTATCATGGTTATATCGAGTCGACAAAATATATCTATAGTAAAAGGAGTTCAGCTATGGGCTTTAGTGGAATCATCCATTAGTTAACGAATGGGGGTTAGATTGGTCTAATGAGTTTAGCCGATTAATCTCGAATCGTTAGAGCCCATGATCTGTAGGTTCGCGAGGTCCCCCTACGAGCTCGTAAATGGGTATGCTTTAGGGTAGCTTGAGAAATTATTTTGAAACGTTCAAATTAAACGGAATAAGAGAAAAAATATTTAAATACGATTTAAATATATAAAGATGATTATTGTGCAAAAATTAATTTAATATTTGAATTATTTTAAAATTAATTTATGAAATTAATTTAAGAAAATCAAAATTTTAAATTAAAATGATTTAAAAGTCATTTTGTATTTTAAAAATAAAATGGAAAAATTATTTTTGCATGGCACATAATGGAAAAAGAGTTTTTTCCATTATCATCATCTTTTATGCTCACACACAAACCATGAACTTTTCTACCTTGATTTTCCAAGCATGAGCTGCAAGCCATGCACTCTATCTCTTTGCATGTTCATCTTGATATATAAAGAAGATTGGAGTTGTTGGAGAGGAAAAGGAATATATAATTCGGAGAGAGAAAATCATGGTGAAGAAGAAGTTGTCTTCTTCAACTTGCTGCTGTGAGCTTCCCTTGTTTCTCCACATCTACAAGTTGTTCTTGAGTCCCACAACTCTTCTTAAAGCTCCAAGAGCATAATATGGAAGGCTTTGAGGTGGTTCATGACATCAAGTGAAGACAACAGTTGAACAGACATTTTCTTGAAGAGTTTATCAAAGGTATGTTATGAAAACCCATTTTTATGAACAACATCTTTAGTTTTTGCCAAAATTAGTGAATTAGTGCTTATGGATCCTTGATACTTATGCTGCATGTTGTTTAACTCTAACATAAATGAAGAAGCTCCTCATTGCAAGAGCCTAAACTGCATGATGCTCCTGACCCGTATGAGCTTAAAATGTGAGCGGCCCCCTCCAAAAAAAAAAACATCTTTGTACGAACTACGCTATGACTTGATCCCTATCATTATAAAGAGTACATAGGCAACTTAAAGAAATTTTAGTTTAGTCGCGCATAAAAAAAGTTCTTTTTGAAACTACATTATGACTTGATCCCTATCATTATGAAGGGTATGTAGGCAGCTTGAAAGAAACTTCAAGTGTAATCCAGTTAAAAAAAAAAAAAATTGAACTACATCATAATTTTATCCCTTTATTTAAAAGTACGAAGGAAACTTAAATAAATTTAAGTTTAGTCCATCAGAAAAGGGTACCACAACCGCTTAATTATGATACTACAAGATTGATGTTGATCATCCCTATTAAAGAATGACACTCCAGATTGAAGATGTTCATCCCTATTGGGGGCAACACATTGGATTGAAGAGGTTTGTCCCTCGTAAAGAGCTAACACAGTAAATTAAAAGCACACACTTGGAATGGCGCTTCACTTTCTCTTTGAAGTCAAGTTCAGAGGCTTCACCACTTCCTCTTTGAAGTCAAATTTAGATATTTCATTTTTTCCTCTTTGATGTTCAAGTTTGCTGCGACTTCCTTACTTCCCCTAAAAAATATTATTCCCTGTAGCTTCACTAATTCTCTAAAAGTTATTGCAGTTATATCTCCTCTATAAAGATGTTGGCGCTGTATTTTCTTCATCTCCAAGTTCGAGGATTAGAATGTTGCTTTGATGATTGCACCGTTGCTCCTCCATCTCGGAATTTGATGGTCGCGCTACTGCTTCCTAATAACGGGCAAAAATGCACGTTATTACAGTGCTAAGTTATTAAACTATGCAGGTTTGCATTGATAAAAATGTACTAGATTGCGTCCAAAAAGCATTAAGTTCACAACATTGCAGTCGCATACGTCCATCACATTAAAACAGTTAACTTATGTATTTTTGTGAAGAATATACATTGACACAAGGCGGAAAATGTGATCACAAGAAATCAACGGTCGAGCACAGCGTTATCGCAAGGCTTTGCGGTGATTTGCACTCGCAAATATTTGCTCAAGAAGGTTGCCGCATAGAGCCGGCGCAACTTGGTGGGTGCATCCGGGTGAAAAGAGTCATAAATCACAATGGGACAGAAAGCTGATGACGGTCGATTCCGAACTAAGTTGACAAGCCGCTAGCGAACTACTTTAGTAAGTACACTCAACTTTTCGGTGACAAATATTCGGCGTATCAGACAGAGAATTAATGCCATCCCATCAGTGCAATCATAAGAGAGAATAAGCCTTTCACTCTGAAGCTCTATAAATACCAATGGCAACCTTCAGTGAAGGGGTTCGTCGAGTTCGACAGTTAGATAATTTTCTCCATAGTTAGAAGTAGCCTTGTTCTTAGTTTTTCTTCTATTTAGAAGGCGGAAGCGAGAGAAGAGAGATTGTGCCGAGAGATCATTCCGGTGAACTTGGAAAAGTGCCAGAAGCATCGAAATTAGAGAGAGGGCCAACTCCTGCGGAAGTAGGACGTCTTTTGAACATAATAGAGTTAACAGTGTAAAAGCCTTGAGAAGCAAGGGATTGCTGCCAAGCTCTCTATCCTTATCTTCCATTGTCATTTTGTACTTTGAACTTATCTATAGAAATGGAATTTACTTCTTTATATTTGTTCCCTCTTTATTTATTACACATGAGTAGCTAAATCTGTCGAATGGGTTGAGAAGCACTTAGCTAGCATAACTGGGGATCTTCATTCTATGCGATTATCTTGTATTATGTATGCATCATTCATCCATTAGATACTTGAGAGGGTAGTCTAAGGATAGAATCTAGGCTTGAAAAAGTCAGGTTAGAATCTAGGCTCGAGAGAGTTAGATTAGAACGCATAATCAAGAGATAGGAGCTTAAGAATAAGTACTGTTTGCTATTAACGCATCGCATGCATCCTAGAGATAGGTTATGATTGTATGCAGTCACCTTGTCTTTGTGTGCATCTTGCATCATCGCATAGGGAAAAAGTAGAGACTTAGGAATAAGCTCTATGGAAATTATCACATTCATCGCATGTGTCCTAGAATTAAGGGTTACCGCATTTGCATTGGAAAATGATTTGTTGTCGCATGAGTGTAGCATGATCGCATAGTTGAAAGCATTTTGGCAAACGCTAGCTAAGGACCTTCTCAACCCATTCCTCCGCATACTCAGTGTATCTTTCGCATAATCAATCTTTTCTCAAATTTGCTGCATACTTTTTACACCACAAACAACAAACCAACCAATCATTAATTTATTTGTTACCGCAAAGTGATCTACAAAATTATTACCGCATATTGTTTTCCTTAGTGCCTGAGTTCGACCCTGGACATACCAGGAAACTCAGTAGGATTTATACTTGGATTTTGCTGAGAAAACTTGTTGCACAACGCATTTCCATCACCGCAATTCCTTTCATAACTTCACCACATAAAATAAAGCATCACTTCCCTATTTCCAAGTTCGAGGGTTGCACTATTGCTTCTACAACTCTAACTTTGGTGGTTGCATTGATGCCTCTCCATCTCCAAATTCGATGGTTGCACTTTTGCTTCTCCATCTCCAAGTCCAAGTGTTAGATTACATGCCCCTCCATCTTCAAGTTTAGAGGTTTCATCGATGTTCCTTCATTTTTAAGTTTAGAAACTTCGTTGATTTCCCTCCATCTTCAAATTTAGAGTCTTCTCCAATGCTCATCTACAAATTTGAAAGCTTCGTTGATACTCCTCCACCTTCAAGTTTAGTGACTTCATCGATGTTTCTCTATCTTCGAGTTCAGAGGTTTCATCGATGCTCCATCTTCAAGCTCAAGTTTGGAGGCTTTGCAATGCCATCTTCATACTCAAAGTCGCAAAGTTAAGCCTACTCCAAAGATTCATCAAACTCAAATGTGGAGAATTTGTCCATGCTTTGTCAAACTCAAACGCAAAGGTCTCGTCGATGCTTTTCCATATTTATGTTCAAGGCTCCATTGATGCTTCTCCATCTTCAAGTTTAAAGATTAGTGTGAATGGCCCGCTTTCATCTTCAAGTTCAAGATCGGTGTGCATGGCTTCTCTTCCATCTTCAAGTTCAAGATCGATGTGCATGGCTCCGTTTCCATCTTCAAGTTCAAGATAGGTGTGCATGGCCCGCTTCCATCTTCAAGTTCAAGATCGGTATGCATGGCTCCGCTTCCATCTTCAAGTTCAAGATCGGTGTGCATGGCTCCACTTCCATCTTCAAGTTTAAGATCATTATGCATGGCTCCGCTTCATCTTCAAGTTCAAGATCGTTTTGCATGGCTCTACTTCCATCTTCAACTGTAAGATCGGTGTGCATGGCTTCGCTTCATCTTTAAGTTTAAGGTCAGTGTGCGTGGCTCTGCTCCATCTTCAAGTTCAAGGTCAATGTGCATGGCTCCGCTCCATCTTCAAGTTCATAGTCGGTGTACATGGCTCAGCTCCATCTTCAATGTCTTTGTCTACAAAGTCATGACGTGGCCTCGCTTCATCTCCAAAGTATGGTGTGGCTTGCTTCATCTCCAGAGTCTGGCATGACTCCATTTCATCTCCAAATTCTAGCGTGGCTCTCTTCATCCCTCAAAGTCTGGCATGGCTTCGCTTCATGTTCATAAGTCTGGCGTGACTTGCTTCATCTTCACAAGTCTGGCATGCTTCACTTCATCTCGAAAGTCTGGCGGGGCTTCGCTTCATCTTGAAAGTCTGATGTGGCTCCACTTCATCTCGAAAGTCTGGCATGGCTCGTTTCATCCCTCAAAGTCTGGCATGGCTCGCTTCATCCCTCAAAGTATGGCGTGCTTCGCTTCATCTTCACAAGTCTGGCATGGCTTCGCTTCATCTTCACAAGTCTGGCGTGGCTCTTCATCTCCACAAGTCTGGCGTGGCTTCGCATCATCTCCAAAAATCAAGTGCGGCTTCGCTTCATCTCCAAAAGTCAGGCGGGGCTTCGCTTTATCTCCAAAAGTCAAGTGCTGCTTCGCTTCATCTCCAAAAGTCAAATGTGGCTTCGCTTCATCTTCAAAATTCAAGTGTGGCTTTGCTTCATCTTCAAAATTCAAGTGCGGCTTCACTTCATCTTCAAAATTCAAGTGTGGCTTTGCTTCATCTTCAAAATTCAAGTGCAGCTTCACTTCATCTTCAAAATTCAAGTGCGGCTTTGTTTCATCTTCAAAATTCAAATGCGGCTTCGTTTGGAAGAAAAGAAGGAAGTTAAAAAAAACGAAACAGAAAAGATCAAAAGAAAGGAAAAAAAAAAAGAAAGAAAAATGAAATAAAGAACAAAAAAAGAAAGGAAAATTGAAAGGAAAGAAAAAAGAAGAAGAAACAAAATGGTGAAAAAAAAAAGAAGAAAGAAAGAAAAGATTAAAAAAAAAAGAAAGAAAACATTGGAAGAAGAAGAGAAAAATGAGAGAAAGAAAAGTGTAGAAGAAGAGGAGGAGATGAGGATAATCGAGTGGTTTGGAGTCCTATTTATAGAGGTTCCCTAGGTTCCATAACAAATTAGAAAATCCAAATCAAATAAAGATTTCATTTAAAATATTAAATTTTTATTAGATTTTCTAATTTGATTCTATCCTAATTTTAAATTAAAATAAAAATTAAATTAAGCAAATTCCCTATCTAATTTGATTTTATTAGATTTTGTCCTTAAATTTATCTTCAACTAAAATTTGGACATATTCCAAATTTTATTCAAAATCAAATTTATGGATAAAATCACAAATTAAAATTTGGTCATATTCCAAATTTTATTTAAAATCAAATGGTTCAATACTGAGATTAAATTATAAATAAAATCTCAAATTAAAATTTTGGAATATTCCAAATTTTATCCCTAATCTAAATTGGACTTTTATTCTCAAGCCAAATTATTAAGAAAAAAATCTCAAATTAAAATTTAGGGCATCTTTCAAATTTTATATCAAATTCACCCAAATATAGGTATTTATCCTATTTCAAAATCAAATTATGTGAAAGATCTAAAATTCATCCTAAATTAAAATTTGGTCATATTCCAAATTTTATTCCAAATTCAAGTATCATGTTGAGATAAAACTCAAAGTTTTTTGTAAATTAAAAATTTGGCCATATTTCAAATTTTATCCTAAATTCAAATTAAACTTATGCACTAAATTCATAGTTTGACTGACACATCAATTGAGGTCAAATTCAAGAACAGATATATTTGGATTTTAATTTCAACATTACATTTTTCGAGATTCATCTACCCATATATGTGCATAAATCTCGAAGGGGCATTTGTTGAACGAGAAATTTTGGACTAATCACAAATTGTCCCGACAAAATTCCAAATACTTGAATTTTGGACTAATTAGAAGTCGTCATGTGTCCCAAATTGAAATCAAAGACAAATTTCGATGATGCAACATGGTTTCATCATGATCCTTGAATCAGATAAGATTAATTTGGCCCAATTTGATATTATTATTTGGGTCAAAGTCCAACTAAGTCCAAAAATAGGTTGAATTTGACCCAAATGTCAAATCAGACATAAATCCGATTAATTGGGCCCAAAGGCACCAACCAAGCCCAAGTCCAACTAATTGGGTCCAAAGGCCAAGCCTATGAACTAACCAAGCCCACCTGTGAACTCAGAAGCTATCCTCATTTTAAGAGGTTAGCAATTCTATACTCTAAAGAGCTTATAGGGAATTCTCTACCAATCAGAAGACTCCTTGACTCCTGAAGCTGACCACGCTTGAAGACTGAAGTCCTTTGAAGATACAAGCAGACTAAAGTCCTTCGAATACAAGCAATCTGAAGACTAGAGTCCTTTGAAGATACACGCATTCTCTACATTCAGAGAGCCCAGAGAGAATTCATCAACAAGCAGGAGACTCCCAAGACTCCTGAACCTACACTCCTAGAAGACAGAAGACCTTCGAAGATACAAAGACTTTTCCAAAACTTCTACTTAAAGAAGTTCGGTGCTTTTCTTCTTCAAGTCAAGCACATTCACCCAACTAAGAGAGAATCAGAGGATCAAGTATTAGAGATCGAACCACATCGCATAAAATCTTAACTCCACGAAACAAGTTTCTCCGGAAACCTCGTGCGAACACTAATCCTCCAAGAAGATTAACAAGCCCAAAGGTCGATCACCCAAGACGATCAATAAGCCAAAGGTCAATCATCCCAGAAGATTATTAAGCCCAAAAGTCGATCATCCAAGAAGATCAACAAGCCCAAAGGCTGATCACCCAAGAAGATCAACAAGCCCAAAGGTCGATCGTTCAAGAAGATCAACCGATTTAAAGATTATAATTTATTTTGAAAGCATCAAAATACTATGTATTAGAGATTGTACTCACTTTCCACAAAATTAATACAAATACAAAGAGATTGTACTCACTTTCCATAAAATTTCTCTTGAAATCTCGTGTGTACAGTCATACAATGCAATTTCCCAAAAGTTAATATTACCTTATCCAAAGAAACAAAAAGGTTTTAAAGGGTTAAATTTACTGCTATGGGATGAATTATTATTATTATTATTATTATTAGAATTATTAGAATTATTTTCAAATATAAAAAGATGAGCCAACTTATTTACACATATAGCAAAATACTATTGTCTATCAATGATAGACAGTGTGATAGACAGCGATAGACAATGACTTATACTGATAGATGTCTATCAGTGTCTACTATCTGTTAGTGATAGATAATGATATTTTGATATATTTAAAAATATTTTTAATAATTTCGTTGTTCAAAATAATTACCCTTATTATTATTTAGTTTAGAGAAGAATGGTTTGAAGATACTAAACGACTAATTATAATACAACCATTTGAAAAATAGTTAAAATGATTTATGTGAAGCAATCGAAAATATTCTAGATTTGGAAAGTAAGGGGAAAATCCAACCGAGTTAAAGCATAAATCTAAGGTTAGATTAAAAAAAGGGTTCATAAAACAGCAAATCGTACCAATAGAAAAAAAAATAAACTATTTATCGAAACATAAATAATAATAATAATAATAATAAACATTGATAGACTTTTTATCCATGTCTATTAGTGAGACTTCTATAGATTTATATTCTAATAGATGTGGTAAACTTCTATCCATCTCTATCAACCTCTATCAAATAAGATTACAATTTTGCTATTTTATGTAAATAGTTTTCCTTATTTTTCTATATTTGAAAATTCTAAAAAAAAAAAATTAATGAGAGATCCAATCTTGATCGGTGAGAATTGAATACAAACCCATATAAGACGTATAAATGAAACAAAAACTATCCACCATGGTTCCAACAAAAAAATAGTACTATAATTTTAGGGAAACTTTCAAAAAAAAAAAAAAAAAGTCAAACTATTTACGAAAATAGCAAAGAAAAGACTAAAAGAAATTGATAAGTACTGACAGACTTCTATCAACTTCTATCGGTCTCTAAAAAAAAATTAAAATTTTACTATTTTGGATAAATAGTTTACCTTATTTATTTTTTATTTTTGAAAATATCATGTAATTTTAAATAGTTATTAGTCCCTTTTTTCACCGTGACTACTTTTTTTTTCGAGTCAGCTATTCCTCTCCATTTTCCTTAAAGTTTATTTTATTTTATTTTTATTTTATAGTAGTGGATATATTTGCAATGATTTTTCAATGAGTGATAGAATATTGATATACTATTTATACCACTTTGATTGAATTTTAAATAAATTGCCATGAACTATTGATGCACTAATAATACATATAGTTGAAATTGAATTTTGAATGAGTGCTAATAGATTACTAATATACTATATACATACCTGGGTTACATTTTAAATAAATACTATTGATATACTATCGATACACCAATATTTTACTTGAAATGGATATAGATCATTAGTGATATATTATTGATACACTAATGATGTTCATAAAATGAATTTTTAATGACTACTGATATACTATTGATATATCTATATTATATATTTTAAATATATTTTGAATGAGTGTTGATGACCTATTGATATACCATATATTTAGTATTGCATTTTGAACTAATTATGATATACTTTAGATACACTAATGACTTGAAATTCATTTTGAATTAGTTCTAATGTACAATTGAATTGCCAATCTTATACTTTAAATATCATTCTAAATTATATACTTCATATTTGGTATATCAACAATATCATATACGATTATTTCCTTTAAATCAAGTATATCAATCAATTGAAATATGAAATATTTTTCATATAATCAATATAATTTTGAGAATAGAACAAATTAACTAACATAATTTATATTTGATATATCAGTTGACAAATTTAATGCATTTAAGATATACCATCAATATCGATTTTGAAAATATAACACAACGAACGTCAAAATCTAAATTAGACCATCAAATTTGAACTAATTGAATGAAATAACTTCTATATCAAAAAGAAAAAAAATAATATTTATCATAATAAAACAAACAATGTCGACCATATAACACAATTAAAAGCCATATCTGTTGTATATCAAATGATTGATATACCAAAGAAAGTATATTTGTTTACTGATATACCAAAATATAAAGTATATAAGATATACCTGTAAATACATGTAAAATTGTAATAATAAAAAAGAAAAATTTAGGTTTTTATTTATATATATTTGCAATTTTAGAAGACCAACGCCAAATTTACAAATACTCTCATGTTTTTTTCCTACCTATACTCTTATGTTTTTTTTTTTCTACCTATTGCAAATTTTCTTTAATCTATTAGTTCATCAATGTTGTTAAGTATGCATTAGAAAAGTTAATATTACCCTATCCAAAGAAGAAAAAAGATTTTAAATGGTTAAATTTACTGGTATGGGATGAATTATTATTATTATTATTATTATTATTAAAATTGTTTTCAAATATAAAAAGATGAGCCGACTTATTTACACATATAGTAAAATAGTATTGTCTATCACTGATAGACAGTGTGATAACAATGATAGACAATGACTTATATTGATAGATGTCTATCAATGTCTATCATCTATCACTAATAGATAATGATATTTTTTATATTTAAAAATATTTTAATAGTTTTATCGTTTAAAATAATTACCTTATTATTATTTACTTTGGAGAAGAATGGTTTGAAGATACTAAACAACTAATTATTATAGAACAATTCGAAAAATGGTTAAACTGATTTATGTGAAGCAATTGAAAATGTTTTAGATTTGAAAAGTTAGGGAAAATCCAACCGATTTAATGCATAAATCTAAGGTTTGATTAAAAAAATTCATAAAAACGTAAATCTTCACGAATAGAAAAAATGTCAAACTAGTTATAGAAATTGAAAAAAATACTAATAGAATTTGATAGACTTTTACCAGCATCTATTGGTAGATTTCTATAAGTTTCTATCCTAATAGACACTGATAAACTTCTACCAGTGTTTATAGTCTCTATCAAATAAAATTAAAATTTTTCTATTTTGTGTCAATAGTTTCCCATATTTTTTTTTATAATTGAGAATTTAAAAAAAGAAAATAAAAATTAACAATTTAATACGATTGGTGAAGATTTAATACGAACCCATATAAGACGTATAAATGAAACAAAAACTATTCACCATCGTCCAAAAAAAAATGGTACTATAATTTTCGGAAAAAGGTAAATAAACAAATGTCTAATAATTTACAAAAATAGTAAAGAAAAAAAGCTAGTAAACACTGATAGATACTGACAGAGTTCTATTAACTTCTATCCGTCTCTAAAAAAAATTAAAATTTAACTAATTTATGTAAATAATTTACCTTGTTTTTTTATTTTTAAGAATCTCCTGCAATTTTAAACATCTATAGTTTTTAGTCCCTTTTTTCACCGTGACTATTTTTTTTTTCAAGCCTGCTATTCCTCTCAAATTTTCATAAAGTTTATTTTGTTTTCTTTTATTTTATTTTGTCTGTTCGGTAACCTGTGGCATTTTCTTTATTAAATTTTAATCCATATGAATTTTTTATGACTATAGAGAGTGTTATTGTTATAGGTAGATTTAGACTCAATAAGATTT
The DNA here is from genome assembly GCF_027475165.1 of Benincasa hispida. Lineage (NCBI taxonomy): Eukaryota > Viridiplantae > Streptophyta > Magnoliopsida > Cucurbitales > Cucurbitaceae > Benincasa > Benincasa hispida. Next base: position 30,614,911 of record NC_143488.1, on the reverse strand, counting down.
AAGACTAAATTCACCAGTATTGAACTCGAATGGGGCAAAAGACAAAATTCAATATTAAAAAATTCTGCCTATGTCTAGAGACTCATGAAGAGTCGCCTTCAGACTCTGTGTGCAATTCACACACCCACAACCCAACACGAAAGACTTAGGGCAGATTAGATATTCTTTAGGATATAATTCCAAGAGGGAGATTGGAAAAATCTAGGTCAACTCATCTATAAATATCATTAAGATTCTAGAAGAAGCAAGTTCATTCTCTCCTCTAAAACTCTTATTAATAAAAAAAACAAAATCTCATACTCACTTAAGTAGGATGTATTGTAGCCAGTACCACACCAATGTCTCACATTCTCCATTTACTTTTGTAGGTGACGACTTTTCTGAATTATAAATTTACTGTCGAGTACGTGTAAATTAGACAAAATATTACTTTCCCTGATTATTGACATTGATTTACATACAATAGACTCCAATGATGAGAGATTACACGGATTATACATTTACATATTTGATGGACCAAATATCTTTGTTTTGAATCTTTGATTTATCAGTGACAAGTAAAAAATACTATCATTGTCCTCTTTTAAAGAAAATGTACTTTGGTCTATTTTGTGCTGCATCCATTTTTGGTGGACCACTCACAAATTTAACTATAGTTTGTCACCTCATGAACTCCAAATTATATCTTTTGTGTTTCTTTTTTCTAAATATTTATGAGTTTTTTTATGTTGCACGGTTGGAGTGGACTTCAAAACATAGATAGATACAATCAAATATTACTCTTTTTAAAATTAGGATTCAACTATCTTTACTATTTATTGCAAGTCTATTTATTTTTTGGCATTAAGTTTTGATAATAAGGTCATTTCTAGAACAAACACGAATTAATTCTCTTCCGGATTGAATACATAATTATCTATATAAATCAGGTTAAGGTTTTAGCCCGCACGAGCAAACCCTCTTTGCAATTTGATGAAAAGAATTTGAAACCAAACCTATGATGATGAAAAAAAAATAAAATAAAATAAAAAATTTAATGTGTATTATGGATTGCATCTATATTTATGCATTGCTCTATCTAATGGTTCAATTACAAGACAAACTCTTTTATCTTCTTTTTTAAAAAATAGTAATTCTTTTTTCAACGTGATTGAAGTAGGTTGCACAAAAATGTATGCAATAGAAGAGGCATGAATTCAAGTGTTACCTAATGTAATATTTAAAAAAAAAAAAAATCAAGATTCCACATAAAAAAGACGAAAAAGTTCACAATTTTTAAAAGATATACGATTTACTAAATTAATAATTAATTTTGAGATGAAATTCATCTCTATCTAATAATATATTAAAAGGAGATAAAAATCGAAAGAAAGAAGTAGAAATTGAGTGGGCTTTATTTGGTGGAAGTTATAAATTATTTGTAGGGTTAAAGAAGTAGAAGCTCATAATTGTGAAGTGCATGTTCGTTCATGCATTTCCACCGAAACTTTCCATCAATGATTGTGTTTATGAAATAGTGTAGCATTCAAATCTGTTAAACACATCACTTTGATGTGTTTATTCGTTAAGCCAAATCGGCCAGCTGGTAGACAGGCAGAACCTGGCTGATGTTGACTCAATACCCAGCTCTCAAATTTATGATCTAGCCCATGTTAACGTTTCTTTCAGATAAGAAAGCTAGGCTGAGATAATTTTAAGTCTTTGAAATTTAGGTCTAGTTGAGTTGTACTCATATCTTGTACGGGCTCTTCTACATCTACATCTAATAAAAAATTGACATGTATCAATTTTTTTAATTTTAAAAAGTATTAAAAAATATATTTTCTTGTGTATTTCGAAGAAGGGGTGCATAGAACCGAAGTATTGCTCTTTTGAAGCTCTCTATTTCAAAAGTAACTTTGTCTAAATGTTAATTTATCAATGTTGCTCACGGCTATGTTTAAGTGTGGTAAGAGTTGGTACATATTTATCAATGCAAACCATCGATACACTTATGATAACTTTATGATATGTATCTCTTTCGCTGAATGAAGACTAAACATATACTAGCGATAATTATCATTCCTTGTGGTTCTCTTCTTCACAACTAAAGAAACTCTCAAACAATTTAGCTTTATAGCCTAGTTCAATCAATCATCAATGTAATTTTCTATAGGAGTCAGCAATCGCTATAGGCACTTCTTATCATGGTAATCATTACATTTGTTGATAAAAAAATTAGTCAAAAAAATTCACTGACTTTTATGTGCCATCGATGGTGAATTTGAAGTTCAAGGATCCGTCGGATAACGTTCATGTTTCCAGTTTCTTGTTTCTTGATTTTAAAAAATATTTTTAAGACATGGATAAAATTTGAGGAACTACAAAAAGAAGTTTCTCATTTTTTATTTTATTTTTAATGTTACGTAAACTTATTATTATTATATTAGGGGCTGACACATGGCACTTATCCTTGTCTTCAACACTTAAGTGTGTGAGTTTGAATAATGGGAGGAGCTCCTCATTTTTATTTATTTTTATTTCACATATCATCTATATTCATTTATTATATTATTTCTTTAATAGGACATATTGTTATAAAAATAGAGAAGAGAGAAGAACAAACATAAAAACATAAGAGAGAAATAGAGAAGAAAGTAGAAAACATATGTATTATGCTCAATTGAGGTGTATTTTCAAATTATCTCTACAACCTCTATTTATAGGGTTGTGAGAACGGTGGTTACAAGAATTAAACCTAAAGAGGGGACAAGATAATTATGGGGATTAATTGGAGAGGTTAATGGATGAGTTTTAACCTATGGAGGTTATGCATGGACATCTACAAATTATCATATTTATAATAGTCTCCCTTAGATATTCATAGTATATAGAATATATGCCTCATTACAATCACAGATAAAAAAACTCAATGGGATAAAACCACATGAAGGAAAAAGAGTATATCATTCATATACTTTAATAATTACTTCATTAAAAACCTTGCTAGGAAAACCCAGTGGGACAAAACCATAGTCAAGGAAAAAATAGTGCAACATATTTACTCCCCCTTATGAAAACATCACTTGATATTCTTGGTTGTTACATACAAGTAGTGTTGTGTGTTTAAACTTGTCAAATGTTGTTGCAGGTAATCCATTCATCAATAAGTCTCCCAAGTCATTTTTGAAGAATTCATTGAATAGTGACGTTGGTACTTTATGCTTTATCACTTTCATATAAGAACAATATTGACTAGCCTCGTACATCGTCAAGATTTTAACATGATTTAAAGTAGTTGTTATAATCTGCTTCATAAGCTGTCATGATATAAAAAATCTTCTCAGTAGTTAATGTTTAAGATTTAGTTCTAAGAGGTTAGATAAATAACGTGCATCTTCACAATCAACTAGATCACAATTAGATTTATGAAAATAAAATAAACCCGTATAATCTAATTCTCAAATAAGAATATAACATATATTTAACTTTACTTTAATTATTTCTTTGGAGGAATATTATATTTATGCTATGATAGGTAGCATATAAACTAGTAAAGATATAAGTGCACTTATTTCTCATAATTATGGTTCTTCATAACTTGAAGTTCTTCATCATCTTTCTGATATCAGATGATATAATTTTTTTTTCACACTATGTGAATGAACACCATGGTAATGTAACTGGTCCATATAAGATTATATAAATTGATGCAATTTCATTTCTTTTATGCTTTATTTGCAAGCGAAGACAAAACTTATCAGCTCAATTTATTTCTTAAGAAATGCTATTACGTTTAAACATATGGATAAATAGGGTTATTTTTGTATCCTCAGATCCTCAAATATTCAATAAGATAAACTTTACATTCATAAGGAATGTTTTATAAAAATCTCTATGATACATACGTACATACATACATATATATATTAAGAAATTCATATAAATGTACAATAACTACATCTATAAGATGCATGTTATGCTTTTCATGCACAGTTAACTAAATTAAATATCTCATGGTATTGTATCAACCATACGACAATATGTCTCCTCATATTCAATATCAGTTATTTGCAAGAATTATTGTGGAACTTGTCTCGCTTTATATATTGCGACCCTATTCCATTTGTTTCTTTCAAATACTCACCTGTGTCCCTCATATTTGACATTCTCCAATGTCTTAACTACTAGTTCTCACGATTTAGAAAATGAATTTATTTCTATTTGATTGTTTCTTTCCACATAAGTCAGTCATTTCTATGTCGCGACATTCTTCAATATATTTGAGTATATAATACTTATTTTCATAAATAATATCGTGAGAAACATTGTATGCAAAGATATTGTCGACTCATTTAAGTATGGTTCCATCTTTTTTTTGTCATCACATATAATTTATCGAGAATATCCATATTCTCAATTGAGTCACTGATTAACTACTTCTTTTCCAAGGATCTATATCTTTGGATTTCATTTGTCTATCATGCTTCAGACGTGTTATAGACTCATTAGTCTTCACAGCTTGTTGCATTGGGATATACCTAGCCACTTTCTTGTAACTGTAAATGTTTTGTAAATGCATCTAGCATTGATTTGCAATATTTTACAAATGAATTATCTTTTAAACTTATGATTCAAAGTTATTGTATGATGATCAACTTGAAATAATACTTATGTATTTTATTCAATTTATTTTTCCAACTTTTCCTTAATTCCTCCCATAATATTGGATATTTTGTCTCATCAATAACAAATAAATTATGTAGTAAATAATCCACTCATCAAGGACTCAAAGTAATGAATTGATGTAAAAGCAATTTCAACATAGATTTTAAATGCTCAATCTGTTGGGTTTTATGTCCTAAAAACTCGCAGTTTGTAAAATGATAAACATTTTCTATTATCAATATACTTGTTATTAATCTCATAAATTGTATGAAATTCTAAATCCAATAAACTATGATCCATGACTATAGTATGAGTACTTGAACTTTATGTGGAGACATAAGAGTAGATCAGGTTCGAGTAAATAATCAAAATGATCTATGGTACATAAATGAGGTTGGGTACCTTATTTTGTAACACCATTGGATGCGGCCTACTCTGTAGTTGTTACAAAGAGTTGTAAAGTGCTACATACGATGTGATCCTAATTCGTACATGTTATGACATGAGGAGTGGGGGCATCTTATGCAATGAGTTTGCATAAGATCAAGACCAAGAAATAAGTCACTCTTACTTTATAATGCTGTTTACTGTTTAAGACTGACTATTTAACCTAGATGACCTAGGTAACTCGATCTTAATCCTGAGCTAACTATGAACTCCTGTTTTTTCGGGATTGCCCTTAGATTTGCATAGTTGAAGGTTGGCTCAACAACGCTGGCTCAATAACACTCCCATTGGGTTATTTGGTTTGTATTTTTGTTGTCACCCCGAAAGGTCCACCTTTAACTTAGAAGTAACTATGCTTGTTTTCGAGCAAAACTAGACAAAATGGATAAAATAGAGCCTACTGTGAATAAAAAGAAAAAAGAGAAAGAAAAATAAAGAAAAGAAAATTAGTTACAATTCTGAAGGAAAAAAGAAAAAAAAAAAAAAAGAGCTTAAAAAAGGAGGCATTTGCTAGCATGCCTGCAAAAAAAAAAAAAAGAAAAAAAAAGAAAAAAAAGAAAAAAAAGAAAAAAAAGTGTGTGTGCATGGATAGAGGTGAAAAGAGCTACCTTCTTCGTGTCTAGTTAGGGCCCGTGAGAAAAGAGTGATAGGTTCCCAGTGGTGGGGTGTGAAAGCTAGCCCTCTATGTAAAATAAATGCCCTTTATGTTTTTTGTATATGTTTAGGCACCTTTGTCTTAGTGTTGTACTCTTTTTTTTTTTTGGAGGTTTGGTATGATCAAAGTCGATAATCGAGCAAGTGTAGGGGAACAACAAGATGAGGATCTTTTAAAACTTTTCTAGGCTGTGCAAGCTTAACTAGCAAAACTCTAGGCACACTTATGCATGAATAGATTAAGAAACATTCTTAAACTCGTGCTTCATTGATTGATCATAACTGAATTTTGTTCTTGATAATTTAGATAATTCCTAGATAATTTAGGCTCGTTAATGGATTTTATGTGTTTCTTGTCTTCTTTTATAGGTGATAGGGACAACTACCCTCAAACTATCTCCATAATGGTATGATATTGTCCAGTCATCCTCATTTATATACCCATGATCCTCCTCTTATCTAACCAATGTGGAACTTTGGTCGTATTCTGAACAATCCTCCCTTTGAACAAAGGACCACCGAGCCTCCCCTCGAATAGTCATCCATTCGTCTAACTCATATCTAGGCTAACTCCTTTTCAATCGAGCATACCACCTATCTAATAGAGCTCAACCACGTATCACACCATGACTACTTCCAAGGCTCCATTATACATGTAACACCCTGCACATTTTTTAGTAATAATGTAATTTCAGTAATTTTTATTAGTTGGAGGGCATTTTTAGAATTTTGGACTTCAAGTGTAAGAGCGGTAATTTAATTGTTGGCATGAAATTATTCAAATTAGAAATTAATGGTTGAAATTAATTTTCTTTTGAGACGGAAATGAATTTAATAGTATAAAACGGAAAGGAATTAAATGTAATTATATTTATTTCCTTTTTTATCATTATTATTTTTTTTTATAAAAGGTCAAACCCCACCCCCCTTTTCTTCCTTACGTTCGTGAGCCCGTCCGACGCCGTCCAAAGTCGCCACGTCAGTTTCTTCTTCATGACCCCCGTCCACCACTGCTCAAGCATCGTTCGCTTTTGCTGTCACTGGATCTATCGATTTGGGTAAGATTTCTACTGTTTGGGTTTGTTTTCGGTTGATTCTTGAATACTCATTTATTTTTGGCATCAATTGGTTGATACCCATTGTGTTTCAACTTTGGATTCAAGTTTGTGAAGGTATTGAGGTGTTGTTCAGTGAAGTTGGAGTTTGTTTTAGCGAGTTTTGGTAAGTTTTATGCTTTGATTATCCTCTTTTGGATTAATTTTGGTTGTTGAGAAATTTTGGTAAAGTCATTTAGAAGTGATTTTTTTGACGAAGCTACATATGGATAATTTATTTGAGACATTGGTAGTGAAGTATGTATTTGATTCAAGCTTTAATCATGTAAACCTAATTTCAAATTATGATTAGGGGATTGATTCATGAATTTCATTCAAGATGAAGAAGAGTTTGGTTTGCTAATTATTTGGGCTTAAAATTGGAGGTTTGGAAGGTGAATTTGAATTGGACCACACATTAGATAAGGTTATCTGGAAATATTTTGTAATATTTTGGTGTTTGGAATTTGGCCTTAACTATTAATTTTAAAGCTTGGTTTATGTTTAGGCTTGATTAAGGATTCAAGAATTTCACAAAGATTCAATTGCTTTTTGGTTCGATCTAATATCAAAGTAAGTAATCTTACTATTGGAACTGTCCACGGGCCAGACATTAGATGTATGCTAGCATGTTAAATGAAGGTTATGGCATAATGACAACATGAAAGATTGACAGTATAACATGATTAAAGTATGTTCTGTTACGAGATCCGAATTATTTATTTATGCATAGAGACACTTGTATGCTAGTATGAGATGGTAAGTGCTTCCATGGTTGTATTTGATCTGATGATATTGAGGTATACATGTATATTGCAGAACCTTGATGTTGAGGTATATGTGTATGTTGTAGAGCCATGATATTGAGGTTTATATGTATGTCATAGATTTGTACAGTGATGATTATGATGTTGAGACTATGCAAATATCCTTATTGATTAGTTAGATGCCCATTAGATTTTGTGTTTCCTTCGGGATTCACCAGTTTGTGTTTCCTTCGAGAATCACCAGTTTGTGTCTCCTTCGGGATTCACCAGTTTGTGTCTCCTTCTGGACTCACCAGTTTGTGTCTCATTCAGGACTCACCAGTTTGTGTCTCCTTCGGGACTCACCAGAGGTAGTGGGCATACTTAACTATAGTAGGATAGGACTCAGTCTCCTTCTTGTTTCATGTGCATATGTGTCCCATGAGAACTAGAACAGTTATATGTTTCACAAGAGGTGGGTATCTAGGGGACATAGATGCCCAGTCTCACCCCAGTAGTGGGGTTACTTACTGAGTATTTTATACTCATTCTTTCTCATATTGTTGTTTCAAGTAAGGGTAGAGATGCATCGGCGATGGACAAGCAGAATTCGTGATCGAGCCACTGGGACTAGTTTTTACGCTTCCGCATCATGAGATTTAGAGTTCTTTTCATGTTTCTCTTAATTTTTAGTGTTGACGTTTAAAACTTACTTTTAAGAATTATTTTTTAGACTTATTTATTGTTCGTTATGATTTATGGGTATCCTACTATTGTTTTAGTATTTGAATTTAATGAAAGTCTTTTGAACTTACCTTATTTAATTAGCATTTATTTTGCCATAACCGAGTGTCGTTTTGAGTTCCATGCATGCATGTATTTAATAACGGCCTAACTTAAGTCCAATTTGAATAATTTCACGCCAACAATTAAATTCCCGCACTTACACTTGAAGTCCAAAATTCCAAAAATGCCCTCGAACTAATAACAATTACTGAAATTCTAAATAATGAAGTTACTGAAATTACATTATTGCTAAAAAATGTGCAGGGTGTTACATTCTTCCCTCCTCAAAGAACTTTTATCCTCGAAAGTTAATTCTTGAAAAAAAAAAAAACTCCGAGGGTGTTACAATACATATTTGTTCGGCACTGAGGATTCTACCAAGCTCCGTTATACACCTTTGTCCATTTTGGGCATAAACCCTCATGGCTTTGTTTTTAGTTTCACCCCAAAAGGCCTCATACCAATGGAGATAGTCATCCTCACTTATATACCCATGATCCTCCTCTTATCTAACCAATGTGGAACTTTGGTCGCATTCCCAACAGTAGGTATCATGTACCGAGAAGGTAGAACCATGAAATTAGAGTCAAACAAGACTAATTTGAAGAAATTTGGAGGTGATTTGAGCAGTCGGGCTTCAAAAGAATGAAAATTATGAAATTGCCACTGTCACAGGGTTGCAACGCTAGCCTGACGCTCTACCCTAACACTCTAAGGTAGAACGTGCAGTGTTGCAATGCTATTTACAGCGTTGCAACGCTCTGAAGTTGCACAACGCCAGCGTTACAATGCTGTTTCTAGCATTGCAATGTTGTGATGATTTCTATAAATACTGTTCCTTGGCCTTAGGTCAAAACATACTGAACTTGGGAGGCCGAATCGATTGAGGCTAAAGTTAGACTTCATCCTTCTTCCTTTTTCTTTAATTTTAGTATCTTGAGTAATTTATTGAGTAGATGCCGGTATGTAGCTTCTTATCCTCTATAGAAAGGTAAGATTTTGATTTTATAGTTTAGGGATTCAGAGGAACTCGATGTAATTTTGTTAGATTTTATTTTAATGATATATACAAACTTGTTTATGAGTTTTGATCCGAATTTATATTTATGAATTGTATGATTTTAATTGTTGATTGATGCCCAATAATTTTGTCATGTGATTCTAATGCTTTGTGATTACCTTGTAATATCTTACACATATTTATAGGTTAATCGCATTGGAAGCAATAGGTTTGTTAGGCAGAAAGAACTGCTCCTAGCAACCTAGAGAAACCTGCATTGATTGTTTAATTAGACGTTGAAAGTTAAACACTCATCTTAGTGTAATCCCTAGAACTTAATGCGATTAATTTGTATGGAGCGAATTCGTTTTCTATGCATTTTGATTAATTAGATAATTAGGACCATTGGTTGGGATTCTAATCAATTGGGCTAAGCATAAACAAAAAGTTTAAGTCATAAATTGGTTCTATGATCTAAATTACATTGAGTGAATCCATTCCTCTAAGCTAAGACAACTCGTTTAATTGCACTTCTATCTTTACTTTTCTTGCATTTTATTTTCATGCACTTTCAATTATCAATCCACACCAACCCCTTTCTCCCTTCCCCACCCCCCACGTTTATCTCTTTATCTGAAAACGAGCTTTGATGAACTAATCTTCCGTGCTTCTCTGAGGTTCAACCCCAAATTTTCCACTTGTACTAATAGTTAGTATAATAGTTCGTTTGGTGATTTATAAATATTATTTTCATAGGTGTTGGTGTACGGGTGACAGTAAATACAACACCGACCACTTATCCTGATCAATTATACAATTTTTGAGATGCAAACTTACTAGCATTATCAAAATAAAATAATAAGCATATATGTAACCATCAATTGGATGCACCAACAAAAATCATAAAACCATGAATTTGTTCCAAAAGTAGGAACAGTTGAATTTCAATTTTAGCTAGTGAGAGTTTGATAATTATTCTTTTGAAAACATGACACCATGACAATTTATTAGATGGAAGAATCTTATAGTTCTTCAATTGATATCAATATATATTTTCAATAATTATTTTCACTATTGACCCAAAATGACTCATCATGTCAAAGGAAAATATACTTGGATCAATGAACTTTAGGTTCATTGTTGCATATATTTCAACTACACAAATACGTGTTGTTGAAATGCCTTGAATCTGTTTGTTGGTGCTTCGAACAACCTAGTACGGCACGCCCTGGTGGGGCTTCGAGGGCAACGCCCCCGAAACCTATTCAGATTTTGTATTTAGCATATTTATTTATTTGCAGTTATTTACGATTTTGACCCTAGGATTTAGAGTAGTGCGATATATAAACTCTCTAACCTAAAGGCGCCGTTTTTATGTAATTTTGAAAATGTTCTCTCAAATAATATTGTTCTCCCTCTACTCGTGGACGTAGCTAATACACTATTAGTGAACCACGTATATTTGTATGTCAATTTTCCCTACTCTACGTTCATTTTTCTTTTTTGTTTCTTTAATTGTCAATGTCGCAACACGTGTGAATACAATTTATAAGGAAAAACATAACTTTTCTATATGCATTTCAAGACAGTAGATATAGTATATAAATACCATATATTATTCTTATTATCAATCTTCCTAGATGATATCTATTACAAAGGATACCTTACAAATTTACCAAACTTCTCTTTGATATCTAAAAGAGAATACAGTATATTAATTGTCAATTTTGCTCCTATAGTAAAATATTATTTTCTTTTCCAAAATCTTTAATCAAGTCTATTGGATTTAATATCAAATTTGATTTTTCCCTTCAAGCATTTGAATTTTATAAAACATAAGTATAATATGCAAAGATGTACTATATGCAAAACATAAATATTATTTATTCTTATTCTCTTTAGGAGATTTAAAAGAAAACCAAATGTCTCCTATACAAGTGGAACAAAAACAATAATCATCCCTTCAAGATATTCTAAGAAACTTTTAACATCCAAATAATATCATATTTAGGGATTTAAAAGATAAGTTATAATCTCTTCAAGAGATTCATATAAATTCTCAAAGTTTTATTTCATACATCATTTTTTTCTTTAATAAGGATTTTAATTTTTTAAAAAGACTCTTACTGTACAACAGATACAAGTGTATTGTCTCTTTTGCATCACATTTGGAAAATGGAATCTTTCTTCCAAACATTATATACGTGTTTAGTTTTAATAGAATAATTATTTCTTTCTCTATTAACATGATTTCGACCTAAATTTAAATATTGGAACATTCACTTCAGGGAATGATAGTACATTATTTGGTTGAAATTCATTATTTTTCATAGAAACATTTTCTCGTATGATTTATTCAGCCATAATATATTATTTGGTCGAAATTCATTATTGTTCATAGAAACATTTGCTCGTATGTTTTATTCAACTTCAAACGACATTAGATAAATACTCATCACAATGTTTCAAACTTTTTTCTCCAATTGCTAATACAAGAGCATAATATGTTTGATATATGCTTATTAGTTTATAAGCATTTATTAATTTAAAATATGTGCAATTATAGGTACATGGCAAAAACGATGAACATTAAGTAATTTATGCAGCTTTAGATGTATTAAATCATAATTAGCTTTAGGATGAGTACTGAGTTATTATATATAACTTTCAAACTTTTCCACAAGGGAATTCAAATATATAGTTCTTAGGTAGAGGTATAGTTCTTAAGTAATTCAAATATTTAAATTCAAATCATAATTAGCTTTAGGATGAACATTAAGGGAATTCAAATGTTTTATAGTTCACAAATTTATCCATATGAGAATAATTTAAATTTTCAATCAAATAAATTTTATTCTAGCATAGCAAACAAAAGTTAACTAATTCAACTCTCAGGTTAGTTCTTAGGTAGAGGTATTTCCTTACAGGCAATTTAAATACCTCTGCCTAGCCAGAATAATCTATAAACAGAGTTTTCTTAGTCAATTTTTATATTCAATTCATTGATACTTTAATTAAGAGTTAATTAATAGATTAATGAACCTAAGTGTATTGTTACTTTTATTAAAATAAATTCACTTTAAAAAATAATCTTTAATAACTTGAATTTTTGCAAATAAAATTAAAGATAATTTTGAATATTTATTATCATATTTGAAAGATAAAATAATATTATTAGAAGAAAATCTCAACGATTAAAAGAAACTCAAATATTATTTTGAAGTATGCTATCCAATTAAGAAAACAAATATCCTAATTTAATTTTTCACATATAAATTATATTCAAAGTCATAGGAATATGAATTGATTCGGAAAGCATCTCGATCAAATTTTAAAAAATAAGAACTATACTTAAAAATAAAATGTATGATTTGCAGTATATGATAAATTTTAATCTAAATAACAGATTTTATACTACAATTTTAAACATACAATAAAACTATATATCATATTTGACATATCTATATAAAATTTGACTAAAAATTTAAAGTCAAGAAATATTTGATTTTCAATATCCTTTCTATTTTAGATCACTCAGAATAAGGTTATTTGAGTTTCTCAAACCTAAATTTTATTCAAAGTCATAGGAATATGAATTGATTCGGAAAGCATCTCAATCAAATTTTAAAAAATAAGAATTATACTTAAAAATAAAATGTATGATTTGCAGTATATGATAAATTTTAATCTAAATAACAGATTTTATACTACAATTTTAAACATACAATAAAGCTATATATCATATTTGACATATCTATATAAATTTGACTAAAAATTTAAAGTCAAGAAATATTTGATTTTCAATATCCTTTCTATTTTAGATCACTCAGAATAAGGTTGTTTGAGTTTCTCAAACCTAAATTTTATTACTCAACATTTTAACTTTTACCCATAACTCATGAAATACATCATCAACACAAAAATATTGTGAAGAAGACTCATACACATATACAATATGCGAATTTTCAAAGAGTGGTTTGGAGTCCAACAAGTATATGTCTAATCAAATTCAATATGCTTGAAAAACCTAGAGACAAACAACAGCCTAATTCTTCACATAAATACAAAGTAATTATAGTTTTAAGAGATTTCCCTTTAATTTTATAATAAACCAACAAATAATGCAACATTCAAAATTAGCCAACAAAGGATGTAAACCCAAATTACAAATAAGGCTAAAAAAAACACACAAATGATTCAAGCCACTACTAAAGATTTTAGTTTTAATGCTCACATAAAACTTTGTATGAGTTTTACAATTTGATTTGATCAAATGTAAAATCTAATATTAAATAAACCAATTTTGAAACACATAAATTATATATATGATTAAAATAGAGTACTCACTTCTCTGAACTTTAGTTTTAAATACTTTTAAAATATGTAGATAATTCAAGTGGGTCTTTAAGGTTCTTGGTGTTGTAGTGAATCAACTCCAACCTCTACAAACATTTCAATGGTAGAAACTCCTGTTGCTAACGTGTTATTAAATATAGAGGAGAGAAAAACAAACATAACAACAAAAGCGAGACATGGAGAGAAGAAAGTAGAGAATATATGTATTATGTTCAATTGAAGTGTATTTTCAAATGATCTCTACAACCTCTATTTATAGGGTTGTGAGAATGGTGGTTACGAGAATGAAACATAAAGAGCGTATAAGATAATTACGGAGATTAATTGGAGAAGTTAATGTTGGGATTGACGTCCTAAATCTCATGGTAGTCTCGTAGTTTGTAAACATTTTGTAAACATATTGTTATTAATAAAATAGTTGTTATTTTATAAACTAAGATCTGAGGTTATTTTGTGTAACTTCAGCATGTATGTGGAGATATACAAGTGGATCATGTCTTAAGTAATAACCTAAATGTTTGTAGTAAATAGATAAAGGAGGGATACCTTATCCTGATGACACTACGGATATGACCCACTTTGTAGTTGTTACAAGTATTGTAAAGTACAACAAATGGTCTGATCCTGACCATCCATGTGGAGAAATGCGAGCGGAGGTATCCTATACAGAGAGTTTGTATAAGACTGGACCACGAAATGACTAGTCTCTTTATATAATGCCGTTGATAATTGAGACATACATTTCACTAGAATGACAATAGGTGATGTTCGGACTCGAGAATCAATGTCGTTACTCAATCCCAAAATCGAACAAAAATTTATTATTTTCACCAATTTAAAACTTATACCACAAACGTAGCAAAGCGGTAAGATCAGGGTCAAATCCACATGGAGTCTATTGAATCAATCTAAGACAAAATTTCAAAAGAAAAGGATTTTGATTGTTTTGGTTTTGATGAGGGAAATTAAACAAAAAGAAACAAGTGCAAGTGCATAAAAAAAAGTTTTGAATCAAATCAAGAGAAAATCTTGAGATTAGTTTGCATGTTTTTTATTTTCTATCCTTAGGTACTAATTATTTTTTTCAATTATGTAAATCCCTCGACCTATTAGAAATTTTAATAGCCCAATTAGCCAATTTTTGATAAAAATCTAAATCAGCACTAATTCAATTAAAAACTTTTTGTTCTTAGCAATACAAAGTTAAAACTAAAAAGCATTAAGAAAGGGTTCAATTGTCGAGACATTCAACAAGCCAGAAAGCCATATCTTGTTGCATGGTTTATTTGGGAAAAACTATATTAGACCCACATGAACTTGCCTAGAAAAAGTCTAGACCTCAACCATGCGATCTAATATTTGCAACTTAATTGATCAACAATGCATAGGCTAGAAAGATTTTGCAAACATGAAATTCAACAAATCAATTTGTCAGAAAAATTTATTAAATTTAATTAAAAATAAAACAAATCCCCCAAAGGGTTCACAAGAATTGAATAAAATAAACTAGTTGGCTTTCAAGAATTAAGGCATACAAACTATCCCAAGAAAACAATTTAGCCTCTAAAAGGTATATTCAAACTACAATGATTAAAAAAAAATTAAGAATCGAGGCTAACTATACCAATAATTGCTTAGTAATTTCACTCAATCACTAAAAAACTGGACAAAAATTCTCAAATTTCTCTTTATTTGCGCTTATTCTTGAATGAGTAGTGGCTGCCTTTGAAGCTTACCCTAAGTGTCCTATTTATAATATCCCCATAGCGTCGTGATGCTAGGGTCAAACGTTGCAACATTTTGTTGCAGCGTGCGCGTCCTTGGTTCTCCATAAAAGTTCTCAGCGTTACGACGTTGTGCTTCTGTCTTCCAATGCCAAGCTTCAGCGTCAGGGGGCGTTGCAATGGTGGCGGTGACTCAAATCCAGAGCATTGCAACGCTCTAGGCCTATTCTTGAAGCTACTGCCTGTTAGCATCAAATGAGCATTGGACTTAGGCTTGAGATGAGCGTTGTGATGCTAGCACAGGGCAAAATCGTCATTTTTCAACTCAACTTGATTTAGTGTGTTTAAACTCTAGTTTTTCTGCTGTTTTGGCTTGATTCCTTGTCTTTTTCACGTGTCGACTCCATAGGGTTAATTCTCCTATAAAATAAGACAATAGAATCCAAGAATTATTCAAATATAGGAAGTTAAGGCTATAAATTTATCTCTTTCTGAGAGCTAACAAACAGTCCCAACTTATGACTTGATCGTCCTAAGCAAGATAAAATTCAGTCATGGATTTCATAAAAAAATGTTTACTCTATTTAGCAATTCTTTTCTCCAATCTCAACAGTCTATAGGGTCGCATAATAAATCAAACCAAATAATCACTCAATTGAGATTTTTTTATAAAAAGGTTATTTTTCAATCAAAACCATGTTAAAACGAGAAAACTAAGAAAGAAAATTTTCGTTAATCGTAAAGTTCTCGAAAAAGTTTTATCCATCTCCCAAATTCATCTTCCCTCTACTCTGGATTAGTTATCAGCAAAAGACATACTGATATTGCTAATCAAAGAGTAACACTATGAAGGAAAGGCTAAAAGCTCAAGCACACAAAAATTAAAAAGCATTTATTTTACTTAGAGGGCTAGTTTACGCACTCCACCACCGGGAACCTATCACTCTTTTCTTGTGGTCCTAACAGAACAGCGGAGGTAGAAGCAGAGAAATGAAACTAATATATTTCACTTTTATTTTTCACACACACAAGGCTTTTCTTTTTTTTTTTTTTCACTATCTAGTTTTACTTTCAGGCACTAAAAGTTACTCCTAAGCCAATAGGAGACTTTTTGAGATGACAATGAAAATCGGAGATAGATAATCCATTTCTAAGACTTTAAAGGATTTAAAACTAAAAAAAAAAATCAACTTAGGTTAATTTTACATGGATCTCATGAAAAAAAATGTTTATAAAAAGCTCAAAATTCTGAAAATTACCCTTTTTAGAATAGGCAACCCATTTGAGTGCGTCATCAATAAATCATTGAAAGAAAACATCAAATAGAGCGAACAAAAATAGGCACATCATGATATAATTAATTTAATTTTTAATCATAAACATGCTTCGCCTACCCCCAACTTAAAAATATATATTTTCCTCAATGCTAAAGACAAAAAGAGAAAGGGGAAAAGGGAGCAGAAAAAACTCTCCTAGATTTTTAGGCTTTGGCATAATCATCTTATACCACGAGAGTCAAAATTGCACATCTCCTATAAAGAAGGGTAAATGTAGACAGTCGATATTTTATGTAAAAAAGAAAATAAAAAGGGAAAATCTAGAAGATAGGAAAGAAAAGCAAATAAAACTCCTGGTTGCCTCCAGATAGCACAACGTTTAACGTCCTTTGTTGGACACCTAGTGATATGGGCTCAAGTGATGGAAGGTGGAGCCAATAGGAAGCTTGCACTACAACAGTTGACTTCTCCTTAATTGAGGTACCCATTCACTTTGAATTCCTTCCCAGTTTCCAGACTTCTGATTTTCACAGCACCATAAGGAAATAAATTAATTACCTCAAAGGGGCCAAGCCATTTAGATTTTAGTTTATCGGGCATAAGTGATTGATGAGAATTATAGAGTAACACTTTCTGCATGACCCGAAATTCCCTTCTCAAAAGGCGACTATCATGAATTAACTTTGATTTTTCCTTGTAGATCCTTGAGCTCTCATAGGCCTCCAAGCACAATTCCTCCAACTCTTGTAGCTCTAGCAATCTCTGCTCACCGACTTGCTATGAAGCACATGTACTTCATGTGAGGCAAAGAATAAGTATCAGACATGTATCGGATACCGATACTTCCAGATACTTCACAGATACGTATCTGACACGCGATTTGACGTATCTATTTCTATGCGTACTATTTTTTAGGAAAAAAGACAAGTAACTCATCTAATCTTTGCCAATCTAAAATTAGGCTATCTATTTAAAAACCTCACTACTCGAGTCCAAAACCAAAAGAAAAATAAATAAATAACGAACCAAACAACATCTAATTTCCATCTTCACATTTCAATCCCCACAACGTCCACCAAAATATAAACCATTTGGATGTCTTCAACAATAAGCTTTTCGTTTATCTTCATACTTCTCTCTCTAATCTTTTCCTCCTTCTTCTTCTTTGAAATAGAAGTCACTTTTCTATTACATTTTATTAACTATTGTACTTCAACATCTTAGATATTGCTTTTTTTGTATTGTATTTCAGTGTTTGTATTCTATTTTGTGCTATTGTTATTAACTTGTATGCTAAATTTATCTATATCCTAGATTTTTTTAAAAAAAAAGTATCTTCAATGTATCAATATCCTCGTTTTTTAGAAATATATATATTAAAATATATATATATAAAAAAGTGATATATCCTTAGACGTATCCATATCTTAGTTTTTTAGAAATTGACGAATCGTCGTATCCGATCGTATCCATCTCGTGTAGTCGTATCTGTATCTATGCTTCATAGTCGGCTTGGTCCAAATTCATATTACACTGTTTGACAGCCCAATATACTATATGCTCAATCTCAACCGGTAAGTGGCACACTGTGCTATAGATAAGCTTAAAGGGCGTTGTTCCAATAGGGGTTTTGAATGTGGTCCTGTACACCCAAAGAGCATCGTCAAGGCGTGTGCTCACATCTTTCCTAGTTGGGTTCACCATCTTTTCCAAGATATTTTTTACCTCTCGATTTGATATTTCAGCTTGTTCGTTCGTCTGAGTGATACGGAGTGGCATCACGATGGTGTACTCCATATTTCCTCATGAGTGCCTCGATGGTCCCATTGCAAAAGTGAGTACCTTGGTCACTGATTATAGCACGAGGTATACCAAATCTAGAAAAAAATATTAGCTCTTAAGAAACCTGAAACCACAGCAACATTATTAGTCCTGGTGGGGATTGTCTTGACCCACTCCAAAACATAGTCAACTGCTAAAAGAATGTATAAGTAGCCAAATGAAGAAGGAAAAGGGCCCATGAAATCCATACCCCATACATAAAAAATCTCACATAATGAATAGAATTTAATGGCTTCTCATCCTCCTGGACAAAGATCCTGATCTCTGACACCTCTGACAAGATTTACAAAATGAAAAGCAGTCGGCGAATAAAGAATTCCAAATCAACCCACTATCTAAGACCTTTCTAACAGTTCTCCTAGGACTAAAATGCCCTCCACAAGCCATCTCATGACAAAAGGTGAGCATTGATTCAAACTCTTAATTTGGGACACAGCTCCTAATGATTTGGTTAGAACAACTCTTCCAAAGGTATGATGGTTCCCAAACAAAGTACTTTGAATCACTTTTCAACTTGGCCCTTCTAGAACTAGGCATATCGTAAGGGAACTTACCTGCTACTAGGAAATTAACCATGTCTGTATACCATGGAGTGGGTGTGTCGATATGGAACATGAATTCATCTGGAAAGTCCTCACGTAGGGGTACAGGGTCTTCTTCTTGTACTATCCTATTCAAATGGTCAGCTACCAAGTTTTTTGCCCCTTTTCTATCTTTCATGGTCAAATTGAACTCTTAAAGAAGGAGCATCCAAAGGATCAATCGGTAGTTTGGCTCATTCTTTGTCATTAGGTACCTGAGAGCAGCGTGGTCAGTAAATATAGTGATAGGAAATCCAAGGATGTAAGAACAGAATTTATCTAAAGCAAAAACAATGGCCAAAAATTATTTTTCAGTTGTGGTGTAATTAATTTGATTGGGGTTCAGGGTCCCTGATGCAAATCATATAGCGTGGCTCTTCCTGTCAACCCCTTTTCCTAGCATCGCTACCACAGCTAGATTGCTAGAATTGCACATGATCTCGAATGGAACATCCTGTCACACCTCGCCCCGAGCCTGCACTTCTGAGCCCGAGGAGAGGCGTGAGGGACCACAGATACCACCCTTTTGTGATACCTACTGCCCATCTGATCCTTCGTACTACACTTAGTAAACTTTAAGTCAAGAAGACAACAACAACTGATTAAGTAGGCCTATTTTATTATAATAATGTAATGTGTATACAACTCCAAGACTTAACTACAAAGTTTACGACAATAATTGTAAAGCCCAGAAGTGTAACTGTGGCTTGTGGCAGTCTTTGACCTTAGCAGCACCCTGGAACTCCTCAACATTGGGTGTCAACTGTCCTACATTCAATTGTTTAAAGATTGAAAGGGTCATTAAATTTATGGTTTCCCCAAGATCGCATAGTGCTTGATTGATGTAGATCCCTCCTATTGAGCAGGGTATCGTAAAGCTGCCTGGGTCATGCATCTTCGTTGGGATTATAGTGTTTGATTTTTGTGTTAATGCCACCGTAGCAAATTTTCTTGTGCTTCTTTTCTTCGACGCCATATCCTTCAAAAACTTGGCATATTTCAGCATCTGTTCTATCGCTTTTGTAAATGGAATATTGATGTGTAGTTGTTTTAATATTTCCAGGAAGTGATGATACTGACCTTCATCATTTTTCTTCTTTTTCAACCTTTGAGGGAATGGGGGAAGCTGTACTTTCACTGTTCCATGGTCTGGAGGCTTAGAGGTGGTCGCAACTTCAGGTTCCATCATCTCGGGCTCTTCTGACTCATTTTGCATCAACGGTTTCTCTGATTCCATCGTATTTGAATCGGTCCTGCTAGGCTCCTTCTTAACTTCCGCCATCATCTTTCCACTTCGCAGGGTGACTGATTGGCAGTGTTTTTTCCCTATGTTCCCAGGGTTGCGTGGGAGCTCAGTTGAGCTCGGTAGTGTCCCCTACGGTCTATTTTGAGCTCACCCGCAATCTGTCCTATTTGGATTTCTAGATTGTGGATGGAAGTCACCTGGTTCTAAAGAACTGTCTCATTCTTTTCAATGTACTCTTTTAACAGGTTCCCCACAGAGGATGATGGTCGTGCTTGAGAGTTGCTGGCTTGTTGTTGCAGTTGACCGTTAGTTCGTTGGAAAAATCTGGTGGTCCTTCTTTTTGCGCCATAGATTGGTAACCTTGTTGTTGGTTATTTTTCCAAGCAAAATTAGAGTGATTTCTCCACCCGGGATTGTACGTATTTGAAAAAGGGTTGTTCTTGACAAAGTAGATTGACTGCAGGTTTCGTGGACACTCTTCAACCGAATGCAATTCTAAACATGTAGCACAATTGGTGCTTGTTTGTTCTATTGCGTGGACTTGCCCTCTTTGCGTTCTAGGATTGTTGATTGCGACGCCTTGTAGCAAATTTATCATCGCATTCATTTGATTTTGCAAAGATGCGATGGCACCATTATTTGCGTTACCTTCTCTGGGTTTTACTCGTTGATCGATTTCTTGCCCATCCTCATGATTTTTCGATATGCGATCAAAAATGTTATTTGCCTCCTCATAAGTCTTATCTAGCAAATCGCCTGCTGCTGCCGCATTGACAGCTGTCTACGATGCAGGATTTAGTCCATGGTAGAAAATCTGTGTCTGGAGGCAGTCTGGTAATCTATTGTGCGGGCAGTCGAACACTAATCTCTTGAACCTCGCCCATGTGTCACTGAGTGATTCATCTTCTTCTTGTTCAAAATTTGTGATTAAATTCCTCCTTCTGGTATTCTCTGTAGGAGGGAAATACTTCTTCATAAACTTCTTGTCACTTGTTTCCATGAAAAACATAAATTACATATATGATTGAAATAGAATATTCACCTTCTTTGAACTTTAGTTTTAAATACTCTGAAAATATATAGATAATTCAAGTGGGTCTTTATGGTTCTTGGTGTTGTAGTGAACCAACTCCAACCTCTACAAACATTTCAGTGGTAGAAACTTCTTCTGCTAATGTGTTATTAAATATAGAGGAGAGAAAATCCAACATAACAATAGAAGTGAGAAACAGAGAGAAGAAAGTAGAGAATATATGTATTATGCTCAATTGAAATATATTTTCAAATGATATCTACAACCTCTATTTATAGGGTTGTGAGAATGGTGGTTACGAGAATGAAACATAAAAAGTGTACAAGATAATTATGGAGATTAATTGGAGAGGTTAATGTTGGGATTGATGTCTTAAATCTCCTAGTAGTCACATAGTTTGTAAAAATTCTGTAAACATATTGTTATTAAAATAAGTGTTATTTTATAAGCATTTACTCAATCCAATAAACTAAGATCTGAGGTTATTTTATGTAAATTAAGCATGTATGTGGAGACATGCAAGTGGATCATGCCTTAAGTAATAACCTAAATGGTTTATAGTAGATGGATAAAGGAGGGATACCTTATCATGATAACACTATGGATACGGCCCGCTTTGTAGATGTTTCAAGTGTTGTAATGTGCTACAAATGGTATGATCCTAAACATTCACGTGGAGATATGCGAGCCGGGGTATCCTATATAAAGAGTTTGTATAATACCGAACCACGAAGTCATTGTCTCTTTATGTAACGCCGTTGATAATTAAGACTTACATTTCATTAAAATGACCATAGGTGACATGACCTTAATCCTGAGTGAGTTGGAAACTGCTCATGAGGGTGGTCCTTGGGTGAGAGTGGCAAGATTGCCAACTTAACAAGCCTACCATTTTGTGGATTCTTCTGATTGGGGAGTTGGGAACTCAGCTACACAAAACAGAATTCACTCCTTCCCCAAAGTAGGGGTAAGTAGATAAATTGCTCCCTTAAGGGCTGATTTTCGGGTCTTGAACATAGTGACCACACCCTCCCTTGGGAAGAGAGAACTTATTCATAGTGGGACTATGACTTATTGTTCATTACAGGAATCAGTTGTACTTATGGAGTTAGATGTAACTACAGGGGCAAAATGGTAAATTGGCCCAGTTGTACTTACGAGCGATTCACTACTACAAAATCTTCATTACTTGACACTTGTAGTTTTTTATTACTTGACGTTATATGGAAAAAACGTAAAGTAATATGATTTTGGACAAAAAAAGTCAAGTAAAAGGGTTAAAAAAGCGGAGATTGACGGAATATTTCGGATATTTTCACGCGAACCTCGTGTCAAGTAATATAAGGTCTTACTTGACACGTTTCACGTGTCAAGTATAAGAAGCTCTTACTTGACATTTTTTTCTTGTCAAATAAAAGGGTTAAAAAAGCGGAGATTGACGGAATATTTCGGATATTTTCACGCGAACCTTTACTTGACATGATTTTCGTGTCAAGTAATATAAGGTCTTGCTTGACACATTTCACGTGTCAAGTATAAAAAGCTCTTACTTGACATTTTTTTTCGTGTCAAGTAAAAGGGTTAAAAAAGCGGAGATTGATGGAATATTTCAGATATTTGATAGGCCTCCAATTTAGTAGGCGAATCATATAGCATTTGGTAGTTCCGGGTAAGTGATCGCGGATTCTTCGTGGGCGATCGTCTAGTGTTACTCAGAGATCATGTAGCAGAGCTAAGCGATTGTGTAGCCGAGCTCAACGATCATATAGCATTTGGTAGGCGATCGTATAGCACTGGGTAGGCAATCGTATAACATTTTGTTACTCAATGATCGTGTAGCAAAGCTAAGCGATCGTGTAGCCGAGCTCAGCGATCGTGTAGCATTTAGTAGCCAATCGTATAACATTGGGTAGGCGATCGTATAACATTTTGTTACTCAGCGATCATGTAGCATTTGGTAGGCGATCGTATAACATTTTGTTACTCAGCATTCGTGTAGCAGAGGTAAGCGATTGATTAGCCGAGCTCACCGATCGTGTAGCATTTGGTAGGTGATCGTCTAGGATTAGGTAGGCGATCGTATAGTATTTTATAAACGATCGTTTGGACTTGTTAAGCGATCGTCTAGTCTGTGTCTGTCTATTAATATTTTTAGAATGGGGAACTTAGGAATAAGCTCCGTTACACGAACCTTTACTTGGCATTTTGTTAGTATCAAGTAAAATATAAAAAAAAAATTACCTAATAATATATTTTTTTTCTTACTTTATTGAAAAACCCAAGATTTATAACTTCATTTTCTCCATTTCTCACCTTCTCCAAACCCTTGGTCGTTCCCATTTCTCCTAGTCGCCTTTGCCTGCATTTCTCTAGTCTGTCAGTGTTGCCATCCGTGGTCATCCGCTGTTGGTGGTGTCGTTTGGTGGGTCGTCTGATGCCGGTAGTGTCGTCTGGTGGGTCATCCGCTGCCGCTGGTCCGTGGTCGTCCGCTGTCGGTGGTGTCATCCGGTGGGTCGTCGATCCATGGTGCCGTTGGGATCGTTCGCTGTGAGTAAGTATTTCATGCAAACATTTTTGTTATGTGTATATATATTTTGTTAATTGAAATGTGTATATATTTGTTATGTGTATGTTTTTTTTTTTTTTGTTTATTAATTAGTTTGAGGATGCACTTTGTGATTAGATTAAATGATACAGTTTGGGGAGGCAATTACGGATGATGTTTCTTTTTTTTAGTTTGAGGATGCACTTACGAATGCAGTTTGCAAAGGACTCGAAAAACCACATTCTGGAAAATAGTAAAGGTAAGTATAAAAGCATTGAAAAAATTAATAGAATGATGTTTATTAAATGCATTTGTATGATATGTGTATTAATTATTGGCTTTATATTGTAGTATTCTTTACAAGTGGGAACTGTCGAATGTGGGTATTACGTTATGAGATATATGCAAGAAATCGTGACTAAAGAGAAGAATATTATAACAGATGCAGTATGTACATACGAGGAATGGGCTGAATATTTATATTTATAGATGTGTAAATAGTACATAAATATGTATATCTCACTTTCTTTGTTTTATAGATTGATACGAAGAGCTCGTATTCACAACTTGAATTGGATGAAGTGTCACACCCTGTTCCAGACTACTCTCTGAGCCTCAGAGAGGATATGACTGCAGCAGTTATCAACCTTTTTGTTGACACTTACTGCCTAATAACTCTAGCGGAAATCACTCTGATACCAACATGCAACTCATACACAGCGGATGCCTCTTAGGCCAAATACATTAAGTTTAAACACACAACATATTTAGAGAGATTACATTACTAGTTTCACAAGTCTCGATGCCCAAAACCTTGTCCCTATATGAACAACTGTAACATGTGTACAAATTTACAGTAACCACCTAACAGACGGGTTGCAATATCTTTGCCCTTTAGTGGCAGAGCTACCTTCTGAGGATTTAATTGCTACCTGGGGGGGGACATTTGAAAACGGGGTGAGCTTGCTAGCCCAATGAGTGACTTAAGAAAGAAAATTGATTCTCATGTAAAAGTCTCAATAAAGAGATTAATCTGAAATATAAATTTCTACAGTAACGTGCATGTGGCCATACTAAGTACCGTCATACCTTAGGTACTTTTGCTCAGGTACCTTCTCAAATATCCTTCGGTATTGAGTTCATACAATGACTTTCTCTTTAAAGCATGTAAAGCATAACGCATAGAAAACATGTCTTTAAAATACTAATGCATGCTTGGTGTATTTAAATACACATAAATAGTTTTTCAATAAACTTTCATACATAGCTTGTGTTTAAAACATAACTCATGGTTTGCTTGGAAATTGCTTTGTAAAACGAGCTAACATGAAAATAATATTTCTTTAAAACTGGTTTCTTTAAAACATTGTAAATATTTATTCAAATATTTAGTCACTCACCTTGGTCGTTTAGGAACCTTTCTCTCTAGAAGTTCCTTGGTTACCTCGGGCTCCCTTTTGAACCCTAAGATTAAGATTTAATTTAAAGCTCAGATTACTCATAGTTTTAAGCCTTATCTCGAGATACTCCCTTCTAAAAACATGCTCTAAAATGTCTCAGGAAGTTTACCTTAAAACCGTAGCTCAGAGATCCTCGTGGTTTAGCCAGAATCATCAAAACATCAGGACTGACCCAAGCTTACCCGATAGCTTGACCCTTCTGATTTTTCCTCATTCTCTAGCCTGATTCCTTGGAGCTTCTTCTTCAGCAGCCGTACCTTGAAAACCAGACTTTTAGAGCTTTCAGGTGGCTTTAGAATCACTCCAAACACACGAGTATGGTGGGAGATATCCTCTCCCTAGTTGATGCTACTTCCAGACTTTACTGTTCGACAACATCTCCTCCTCTTGGAACTTTATGACCAGCGCATGGTTTTACTATCAACGCATGCGTTCTTTCATCAGTTTCCTCATAATCAGCCTTCATACACTCTTCTTAGTGTCCTTTGAAGAGAATTTGAGTTATGATCTGAAGAGAAGTCCTTGGCCCTATTTATAGGCATCCAAAATCTCTCCAAGGCTGACACCTCCTCCTTGATCGCATGTCCAAGTGTCTTTTCGCCACACTATCAATGCAACCTTCATGCCATCACAATCTAAGGTGTCTTCCTCTTCCTCAGCCAATAAATAATGCCTAAATTTGCATGTCTTCTTGTGCATCCACCTCACTTGCTTGAAGCCCAAGATTTCTTCCCAACAAGCCACATGTCCAGATGATCACCATTGGCGCATTCCACACCCTTATGGTCGCAAGCCATCTTGGCTGATCACTCTCTCGCATGGCCTATGCACCCATCTGACCTCAAATGCATCCATCCAATCTCAGAATGCATTCATCCAACCTCAAATGCGTTCATACAACCTCAAATGCTTGGTCGTGCATATCGTTTTCTCTCGCATGGCTTTACCCTTGGCCTATGCGCTCAACTAGATTATGACCAACACTCTTCCAATGCATACTATTAGCCTTTTTCTATGCGCCCACATGCCCTTGAATGTCCTTGGCATATAGCACATCACCAACGCATAATAACCTTTAGGTCAAGCTAGTTCTCAACCCAACACCTCATGGTATAGCTTACCATCGTCTAGCACCGATGCCAATCATGCAGTGCCAACACCTCATCGTCTAATGCTATCACTCATTGCATAGCGCTCTCGTTTAGCGCGACTCTCCGCATCGTTTAGCGCCGCACTTTACCGCACGATTGCTTAGCTTCCCACATTTATACACGATCGCCCAGCGCCTGCCTACACAATCGCCTACCTCATCGTGTAGCGTTGCTCACTTACTATACAATCGCATACCCCATCATGTAGGGGTGCTCATTTGCTACACGATCGTCTACCTTATCGTGTAGCGTCACTCACTACTACACGATCACCCAACGCGCCCATGTCTGTGCAACTTGAGGCTACCGCATGCTTTGCTAACCTCTTAAGACATTGGTTGCCGCATGCTTGTCCCACGCATAGCTTTTCTCTTGGAATTACTTTGGCTTCCTTCAACGCCCAAATAACCTCCAAAATGAGCAAGGCCAAGGCATGGAACAACACTTAGCTAATTTTCTAGCTTCCAACCCATGGGTTACACTTGGCCAATTTTTCAAGATTTACGCAAGAGTCAGGCTTTCAAATTCAAACTTTTCTTCTAACTTTTCACCCTTTTCTCTATAATTACACATTAATTTCCACATTAACCTACTCACCACACTGGTCTTAGTAGGGAACATACTCAAGTAGAGAAATTAAGGCTCAGGATTTACATGAAGTACGCGTAGAATGGGCTGAATATCTAGGTCATTATATCTTATGGACTTCCTCTAAATTGTATATGTGATTGCATGGGAATGCCCAAAACTTTTTTTATATAAATGTTTTGTTCAACCATTATAGGTTATATACTTCAAAGAAATGTATGGTGGAGGATAGAATTTTAGTCTTGTGAATTTTGGAATACATAGCACATATAGATTGGTTTTACAGTTGTGGAATTATCATATATTGGGGTGGGTTGATAGAGTAACGTAAATTTTTAGAATTATCGTACTGTTGTACGATTCGTCTTGTAAATTTTGAAACCGTTCATGTAGATATGAGTAATAGAAGAATGGAATTGTTTATTTTAGTATTCTTAATTGTTATGTTGGATGTATTGGGCTAATATGTAGACCTGTAATATATGTGCAACTGTTTAGTTGATGGAATTGTCTTATTGGAACAAATGTAATGTAGGAAATGAGAAATGAGAAATGGATATTAAATTTGATTGTAATTTGAAAAAAAAAAAACATAGATGACATTGAAAATGTGTTAAGAATTAGATTACTTGACCCTTATTTCATGTCAAGATAAAAATATACTTGACAAATAAAAAATGTCAAGAGTAATCACAATAATAAGTGTCAAGAATTAATACACTTGACATGTCATTAGTATCAAGTGTATTATATTTCTTGACACGAAAAATGTGTCAAGAATTATTTCTTTTCACATTTTTACAGTGTTAAGTTATCACACTATACTTGACACTCGAATAGTTGACGCTTTTATAAGTGTCAAGTATACCCTTTACTTGACATTGGAAAAACGTCAAGTTATCCAAATTCTATAGTAGTGATTGGTGAAGGGTCATCGCACTGTTGATTGGTTATATAGACACGAAAATATATATGTAGTGCGTAGAGTGCAGCTGTCAGTCTTTAGTAGAGTGACTGACAAATAACGGATGGTGGATCTCATGATTAAAGAGTTTAGTCAGTTATTCACTTACTGTTGGAGCTTCAAGCTACAGGTCCATAAGGTCCCCTTGGTAGCTCAATGGGGTCAAGTTGAGAATCAGATTTTGGGTTTATTTGAAGTGTTCAAATTAACAAGAGGAATTTGATTATATATGATATAATTAAACTGAATCAATTATATAAGATATAATTGGTGTGATGTATTTGATACATTATATGATTGGAGGAATTAATATAAATATGATTTATATGCCATCAAGAAGAAAAAGAAATATGGTTTAAATATTACATAGGATGTAATATTAAAACTATAGGTTATAAATATAATATGATAAATTGGTTATTATATTTATTTATAACAAACAATTATGAGATAAATGTTGTTAGTTATTTTTTCTCTAATAACCGAAAGAGTGGGAGGTTTTATTTAGCTTTGATAACTGATGAATAAAATGAAAATCGTTTTTATTTTTTAGGAGGCTAACACATTCCAATCGTAAAAAGAGAAAAAGTTATATGATAGCAGAATATACACAATCAAGAACTGAGTTTGCTAGACGATAGCTCCTCGGTACTAAACAGTCAAGTAGCAAGTCTATACGATAGACTTAGCCCTTCTCCCACTTACTCGATCATTCAATTCCTCCTTCCCTCTACCAAATCCATACAGAGCTCACACCTTTCGGATTAACACACCGAGAATACCAAGGTAACCGAGTGGTAGTGTCGAGTTTCTTGTTTGAGGGTCGAGGGTCGAGTTTTTCTCGATTGTGTTCAAGTACCTACTAGTTCGAGTTTGTTGGGTTTGTTCGTAGCATTTGTGCAATTGATCGAGTTTGCTTGGACGTTTGGTTGATTGATCGAGGGTATACAAGAAGAAAAAGTTCTTCAAAGGTATGTCTTACTCGATCCCTTTGTTTTTAATCCTCGATGCATGTTGTAATTTACTCGTTGATGCATAACTGTTGTTGTTTGATTGTAAATGTCTTGTTCTTTCACAATGGGGTTTGGAACGATCTGCTTCCACTCATTGGTTATCTTTGATAGGAGTTCCTTCAGTTAATAGATGAGTTTTAAGCTATGGAGGTTATGCATGAACATCTACACAATTATCATATTTATAATAATTTTACTTTTTATGTTTTATATATATATATATATATTATTTACACAAAATGCCATATTTATATTTTCAAATTATTTCAAAAAAATTTAATTGCAATGTATATATTTACATATTATTTAATTTATTATGAAATTTTGTAATACGCATCTTTATTGATTATTTGAATGATAAATTTTAACTTTTTACGGTTGTTACGAATATAGTAATCATAACCAATGTCTCAGAAAATATAATTTTTGGGCTGACAGAGTGGCACAACTTGTCTTCAAAACTCAAGGGTGTGAGTTTGAATCGTGCTAGGATCCACTCATTTTTTAAAATTTTATTTCTTTCACATACTATATATATTTATTATTTTATTTCTTTAATATGCCATATTTACTTTTCATTTTATTTTATGTCTTCCCATATTATTTATATTTATGTTTGTATATTATTTTATTTCTTTATAATGTCATGTATATCTGTATTTTCATATTATTTTAAAAATATAATTTTGTTAATATATATACTTACATATTATTTAATTTATTTTGTAATTTTGTAATACGTATATTTATGTAGTATTTGAATTATAAACTTTAGATTTTTGCGGCAATTACAAATACAACAATCAAACCCAATACATTAGCAGATATAATTAATTGTAGCCTTTTGTTGACGCCTGTCAATGACTAACCAAAGACATTAATAATTTTTTTCATCTGTACTACTATTACTACTGAAGAGTAGTGATTAGTATGGAGAATGAGTGTTCTAAACTTCTCTCTCAACAGTCAAATAATATATATAGTTCACCGAATAGACTATTTATGCTACTAGGTAGTACATGAGGCAAGTCCGGTGTCAAACCACACAGAGCCTAATATATAATCTCTCTATGCTAAATTTGTCTATGAAAAAAATAAAAACAGGGTGTTTTGTGTTAGTTTGAATGAAAAGCCCAAATGTGAATATTAAAATGTGAAAAAGTAAGATAGATTGAGAAAAAGAGATATTGAACACAAGATTACCTTTGCTGATTTAGAGACCATTACGCATCCTATGAATCTAATCATCGATTAATCATGTAAACATTCAAGGATTAACTATTCTCAAGCATAATCGAATGTAAGGAAAGTCATTACAAACCCTTTCACCTAGTTAATCGCATGATGTTCTTGGATTGATTAGAACATTAAATTAAATTGGCCAAATCTAACCTAATGCATTTCAAGTCTTTAGGTCCCATTATCTCTTTGGTTATCCTAGAAGCCTAGTAATCAAACCATAATTATAACAAAGACCTATTGTTACTAAAATTATGCATGTTTTCGATGCAATTATGGACACCAAAAACATACCTAGCATAGAGAGCAAACATACAAGATTAAGTTTTCAATTGGATGTACTTATATTCTCACTCTTTAAATTCAAAAAAGATAGGAAATCAATAAGAAACAAAAAGATTCAAGAAAAAATTGATAAGAAAAGTCTTGTAGTATTCAAAGAAAAAGCCTTACAAATCTAAAAATCGACGATTGGCTTTGAAAATTTTATCAAATCCAAATTACGATGCCAAGATTTATAATTAAAAATCAAAATGCAAGGTAATATCATGAGTTTTGGTCAAAATTGGCCAAAACCGAGAATAGAGCTCTCAAAATTTACCTAACTCTCCTCCCTCCTTACCTATTTTGAAAAAGAAATTAATTTATACTATAGGCGCAACGTTGCAATGCTCCAATCGGAGCGTAGACCTCAAGCAATGCAACACTATCACTATGCTAAAGGGATTCGCCGTGCGCACGTGTTTCCTTGATGTACCCATCAAACATTGTAGCTTGCAAGGCTGAGGGTAGCATTGCAGCGCTCTCATGCATTTTCAACTACTGCCTTGCAGCTAACTCAAGGGTGTAAGGTGTGCGTTCTAACGCTATCAGCTATGCATTCAATCTATTTATGAGCTGGGCATTTTGATAATTTTTCTCCTTTGAAGCTCGGATACTCAATTTAACTCCAAATTTGTCCAAATTGACCTTGAATGACTGAAATTGTCGATTGTACCTTCTTTGTGCTCGGTACCTATAAAAATAGAGTAACAAACATATAAAATCCAAATATGAATCTAAATTAAGCTAAGGAAAATAACATTTTTATGGTTCTATCAAGTAGCATTAGTGGCAAGACCGAATCTTTCTACAGGAAAGCACGAGATGTGTTTCACAATAGTTAATTTTCTAGTTACAATAGTAAATGGGGGAGTTTGGTGTGAGATTGAGATAACATGCATAAAAATAAAAACATGAGAAGAAAAGATTTGAAAATGTAATTTTAACTTGGATAATATAGTTCTCAGAGCAAGAAAGGGTTCCAATGGAATTTTAACCATTGATTTCTTATAATTAAACATACATTCGATCTACATGTTCACAACAAGTTACTTGGCCCAACAACCTCATTGGCATAATAGATTGCCAACTAGTTGGATAAACCAAGAAAGTGTCCTAATTATCAGTTAAATTTAAAGCCCTAATTAATCTAAATGCTTTAGTCCTATTAGGTTCAAGAGCATCTACATAGAATAAAAGCATTTGCATTAAGTTCTAGGGTTTCATTGTATAGTTAATATATTAAGTAGCCCAACTAACTAATCAATTTATCTTTGAACCTAGGTTTAGCAGGCATTTAAGGTTTATGGTTAGACTATATTCCCTAGCATACAGGATTTAACCTTTTCTACATAGGCGATTAAAAGCTAGACGAACAATAAAAAACGTGCAAGCAAAAAATCTATACTTAAGGCATACATTATATTGATGTTAGGGGGAGACAACCATACATAAATACACATGTAAAACAAATAAGATTTAGAGAAGAGTGAATCATTATATATTAAGTTCAATCAAGAACAATCTCACAAAATTACAATGAATTCCTAACTCCTAAAACCAGAAAAACATTAAACTCAACAATCCATAGACAATAAGAAGAGACTATCGAGCATCCAACCTTGAACTACAACCAAAATAAAAGAAACCTAAGATAAAATTGTTGGATTGTATGTCATAAAACTCTCAGTTTGTAAACATTAAATATATTCAGTAAAGTTATTATTGAATATATAAATTTCACTTGTAAAGATGTAAATCAAATAAACTAACAAAACCCCTGACAATAGCGTGAATACTTGAACTTTATGTAGAGACATAAAAGTGAATCAAGTTTGAATATATAGACAAAACGGTCTATAAGTATACGAATAGGGTTGGGTACCTTATCTTGGAAACACTATGGATGCAGTGAACTTTGTATATAATACAATGATGTGATCTTGAATCATTCATGTAGAGACATGCGAGTGGGGGCGTCCTATGTAAAAGACATTTTCATAAGATTGGACCACAAAATAGTCACTTTTTTATAATATCGTTTATTGCCAAAATTGATTGTTTCAATTCGATGATCTGAGGTAACTCGAATTTATTACTACTATTGCTAGTTTTGTTTTAGTTTGATGTGGTTTATTGAGTAATTTTAGAAAATTGAGCATCAAGAGCAATTTGTGTGAAAGTGACAAAATAACCCGAGGAAAAACTACAAATTTGAGCAATTACGGGTTGGCTATGGAATTAGGAAGAAACCAAGGACCCAAGATCAAGAAAAGAGGTACCTTTGGAAGACAATTCAATGGAGCTAGCAATTAGACGAGCATTACAATGCTACTCCCTGACGCTGTAAACCCGAGAGCAATTGGAAATAGGGCAACATTGCAGCGGTACGACTTCTACGTGCGACTGTCATGACGTTGGCGTTGCAACACTACGAGGGCATTATAAATAATTTGTTGTGCCACCAGGTCTGGGAAGAAAGAAAATTTAGAGAGTTTTAGAAGAAAATTCAAGTCCGTACAGAGGCGAAAGAGAGCGATTCTGAACTGTTCTAGCTAAAGATTCAAGATTTCGGTTGAGGGTTAATCTGAGAGCGGTTTTGGGGAGATTTTGATGGGAAGAATTGATCAAGAACGTGCATTTTGTTGAAGACCAATCCAAAATTCATGGCGAGAGTCAAGGAGATTGTGATTGGGATTCGATCCTATTGAGGAGAGATTGTTCTTCTATGTTTATATTATTGTTTTGCCATGGTGATTGATTATTTGTTGGTTATGGTTGTTAGAATCGTGTATGGCTAAACTTTGTTTCTAAGGTCTTTGTGGATTTTAGGGATGTTACTTTGAGTATTTGAATTTATAATTAATTGATTTTGCAATGATTTCTAAATTGTTGTGCTTAATGTTTTTGATTATCCGTCCATTGATTGAATGAACTTAAGTTGATTAGCTGTCTCAAGAGAGAATTTAATTCACTGGACTCAATAATTTAGATCGGTATTCAAAATTGCATGAGAATGAATTTAGAATAATATGGGGTGCGATTGAAGGGTCTTAATGTTGTAACTAATCAAGCGATAAAAGAGATTCGGGTTGATCGTTAGTTGTTAGGAAGGTTTGAGCTTGAGAGAGGATTTCCTGATTTTAAAACTTCCATCCCCAGTCTGTCGATTTCAATCAATTGCATGTCATTACTATTTGTACTCCCTGATTGAAACAACACCCTAGATAAGTTCATTCTGAATTGTATTTGAGTGTGATTGAATCTTTGTTCTTTTTAGTCATCGATAAAAAGCCTCTTTTGATTGCCTGGATAAAATTAATGAAGAACTGCGATAGCTAAGCTGAGGAATAATTACTCTTGCCGGTTTCCGAGGACAATACCCTATTTTGGGATTTATTACATCGATATGTACACTTGCATCCACGCACCATGACTTCACCAAGCTTTGTAGGTCAAAGGTTAAAAGTTGACTTCACTAAGTGGGAAATTCAAAAATTAGTTTTGAATTAATTTTGAATTAAAAATATATTTGATTAAAATTTGACTCAAGTCAAATGTTGACTTCAAAATAATCAAAAGTCAAAATATTGACTTCACTTAGTGGAATGATCGAAGAATGATTTTTAGTGAAAAAAAAATCCAACTTTTAGTGAATTAGTGAGTAATCCATTTGGCAAAGGGTTGATTCTATAAAATGTCACTTATCCCACAAAATTGTGTGCATTTTGATATGTCAAAATTTGGTTAACTCAATTTTGCATGAATTTCATGAAATTACTCTATAAATAGGATGCTTGATAGTGATTAAAGCATTTTAGCCACTTGGTGAATTTCAAGTTAATTGAAAAATAAATTCTTCTTGGCAACTTAGAAATTCTAAAAGAGTTTTAGAAATCAAGTCCTCGATTCTCTCTCAATTTCTATACTAAATTCATCCTTATTTTTGTTATTCATCGATCCCATCATCCTGTTCTAAGGTCGGAGAATAGTCAGGAAGACTCTCGTAATGGTTCACAGCCAATTCGTGAGGAGATTGGAGTGAAACTGGTGGTCAATTTGGAGCTACAAAGGTTGTATTCTATAATTTTTCTTTTACATTTATTTGCATGCTTATTCCTTATAAATTAGCATAATTAGAATATTAAAGATCCATTTCCTTCTGATGTTCATTTGCACGTAACAATATGAAGAATTTATTTGCATGCTTATTCCTTATAAATTTGCATGCTTTTAACACTCAATTATTGATAATTTTTGAATTGGTGGGTAATTATTCATGTGATGAATTTTGTGTACTAAAATGGATAGTTTCGGGTTTTGGCATCATTTTTCTTTTCTGATTTGTGATAATTATTGTAATTGCCCAGTGATTTATGGACTATAATTTTCTGAGAGTTACTAGAATTGAAATTAGGCTGCAATTTAAAGACGTTCAGAGCAAAGTACAAGTTGAAATCGAAAAAGAGAATTGGTGCTCGAGCATCGAGGAGTGAGTAAGCATTGTTCGAGGAGCGAGGTCTGGTTTAAGCTGCTTCCACCTAGTTTGGATTGGTTCAAAGAGTTCAGAGTGATTCAAGTCAATGCTTCAAGTTATTATTGTAATATTTAGTGTTAAGCTTGTTCAGGATGCAAAAATTGATCCATTTTAGTGTGGTTTATTTGTTTATGCATTATGAATGTATGAATTAAATAATTTATCTGTGCATATTGTCACATTTATTGGCGTTGATGCCTTAAATCTCATAGGGTTCTGTAGTTTGTAAAGACCTATATGAACAAACATTTGTGATGTAATAATATGAGATATTTTCTTCACTGTTGTCTATGAAATATGGGATATTTTAGCTGCATTAACCACAACCCAATAAACTAAGATCCCTAGTTATTTTTGTAACTTAAGCATGTATGTGGAAACATACAAGTGGATCATGCCTTAAGTGATGACCTAAATGGTCTACAGTATATCGATAAACGAGAGAAATCTTATCCTTGTGACACTACGGATACGACCCACTTTGTAGAAGTTACAAGTATTCTAAAGTGCTACAGATGATCTGATACTGATCACTCATGTGGAGACATACGAGCGGAGGTATCCCATACAAAGGAGTTTGTATAAAACTAAACCACAGAATATTTAGTCTCATTATATAACGCCATTCATGACAGAGACTTTCATTTCACTACGATGACCATAGGTAACATGACCTTAATCCTGAGTTACTTGGGAACTCCTGCCTATGAGGGTAATCCTTTGATTTGCTTGGGCGCGAATGGCTAGATTGTAGACTCAAACCTACCACTTTGGGGATTCGTCTGATTGAGAAGCTGGGAAGTCAGCTACACAAGATAGAATTCACTCCTCCCCCGAAGTAAGGGTAAGTAGATAGATTGCTCCCTTAAGGGCTCATTTCAGGGCTTGAATAATGTGGCGCCACACAGTTTCTCATGGCTTGAGAGGTGTTCACTCATAGTAGGACTATGATGTATTGTTCATTAGAGGAATGAGTTGTACTTAAGGAGTTAGATATAACTATCGGGGTAAAACGGTAAATTGGCCCAGCTGTCCTATGAGCGATCTGTGAAGGGTTATCATACTATTGATTGGTTATATCCAATTCTTGGAAGGTACCAATACACAGCGGAAGTTACCAGTATCAATAAGCACTCTAATTCATTTATTTTGGCATAAAAGAAAGCATGTTTCAGCAGAAATAAATAGGTTACATGACATACCTTTGAAGAACTTCCTCTAAGCTTGAAACCAGCTACAAATTTCCTTTGAATCTTGTTGTAGACCACCTCAAGATCTTCCCTACTATCCTCTTGGTGCTCTAGATTGAGTAGTGGGACTCAAAATAAACCTAAATTAAGAAAATTTGGAGATTAACTCACTGCAACAATCCAACATGAAGAAAAGCTTCTTCTCTCGAATTTTTCAGAAAAATTTGATCGCTTGCCTTTTTTTTTTTCTCAAAATACTCCAATATGTTCAATATATTGTAAACACTCATGAAAGAGATTTGCTGCATGAGATTCAGCTCATACTTGGAGTTAATGAAGGTCGAAGAAGTGGGTTAATTAGTGAGCTACTTCATAAAGAGAATGGAAAATGTCAATTTTCCAACTTTGTGATTTTTCTTCTTTTTAAATTTTGATAAATTGATTTCATAAATCAATTATTTTAATGAAATTGAAAATATTATTAATTTTACAAAATTAATTTCATAAATTAATTTTCTTAATAAAATTAATAAATAATTATTTAAACAATTTAAATAATTCTAATTAATTTAATATTAAATATAAAATTAATTTTTACACAATTTCATCTTCAAATATTTAAATCATATTTAAATATTATTTCTCCAATTTCATTTAATTTTAATTTGAACACTTCCGATTAACTTATCACGCTACTTTAGAGCTAATCCATTTACGAGCTATTAGGGGGACCTCACGGACCTACAGATCATGGACTCCAATGATCTGAGATTAATCGACTAAACTCATTAGACCGATCTAACCCTCATTCGTTAACTAATGAGTGATTCCATTAAAGTCCATAGCTGAACTCCCCTCACTGTAGATATATTATGTCCACTCGATATAACCATTATTAGTAAGTTAACCCTTCACAAGTTGTTCATAATAATGGCTGAGTCAAATCTCTATTTTACCCCCAAAATTACCTCTTGTTCTTTAAGTCCCATTGACCCCCTAATGTGTTGGATTTTATGTCCTAAAACTCGTAGTTTGTAAATTAATAAATATACTCTGTTTTGTTTTTCGTTGAAATTGTAATCTTGAATCCAATAAACTAAGGTCCTGAGGCTATTTAATGTATTTTGAACTTTATGTAGTGACATAAATGTGGATCAAGTTCAAATATATAGCCAAAATGGTCTATACTATATGAATAAGGTTGGGCCCCTTATTCTGGGGACACTATAGATGCGGCCCACTTTGTAGTTAGCACAAACGATATGATCCTGAATCGTTCATATAGAGATATGTGAGTGAGGGCATACTATGCAATGAGTTTGCATAAGACTAAACCATGAAATAGTAACTTTTTACGTTCTAAATGTCGTTTTATGTATAAAACTGACTATTTCGTTAATTGATGACCTAAGTAACTTAATCTTAATCCTGAGCTAACTATGAACTCCTGTTCACTTGGAATGATCCTTAGATCTTCATAGGTGAAGGCAGCTCATTATCGCTGGCCCAATAAGCCTCCCATTTTAAGGGTAAGATCAGGTGGATAGCTGGGAACATAGGGTGCAAGACGGAATTCACTCCTACCCGTTATAGGGATAGTAGATAGGTTGTTCCCTTTAGTACTGAATTCAGGACTTGAACAAGGGGCCCCACCTTCTCCTTGGCCCGAGAGGGGTTCGGTTTATAGGTTGGACCTTAAACCAATTGTTCATTAGAGGATCAGTGGAACTTAAGGAACAAGATGTAGTCTTGGGGGTAAAACGGTTTTTATGACCCAGCCGAGATTACGAACAACCTATGAAGGATTAACTTACTAATTATGGTTGTATCAAATGGACACAAATATATCTATAGTAAGGGGAGTGCAACTACGGGACTATAGTGGAATGACCCGTTAGTTAACGAATGTTGATTAGCTCTGTCTAAAAGAGTTTTAGCCAAGCTAATCTCGGATCGTTGGAGCCCATGATCTATAGGTCCATTAGGTTCTTCTACTAGCTCATATGGAATAAACTTAGAACAGTATGATAGAATGATTCGAATTATTCGAATTAGGTGAAGAGAGAGAAACCGACAAGTATATGTGATATAGTAATCGGTTTTCAGTTTAGAGATACAACTTTAATATTTAAATGTGATTTAAATATCAAGAATATGAATACGTTCATATTCGAAAGCTCGGAGATAATGGAAATGGTCAAAGACGTAAAAAGTCAAAGAGTTGAACCCAAACCCAAATTCATTCTTATTTTTCCATCTCTTTCTCTCTCTCGGTTTTCTTCATCCATCGGGTCCCACAACCCGATTTTTAGTCCAGAGGATAGTAGGTCAACTCTAGTGGTGATTCGAAAGAGTTCAGGTCGAGATTCAGCGAGGAATAGCGGTTTTCGGGAGCTTCAAAGGTAATTTTAATATACTGTTTTTTTTTCCCTTCAAATTGCATGCTCATTTCCTTTTAATTAAAAGCAATGAGAGTGTAATTAGGTCCTTTTTCTGCTGCATATGTCTCGTGTTCCATCATGTGGTATCAGAGCATGCTTTAATTACGCTCAATTACTTTTGGTGGGTGTTTTTTCCTTTCTACTCAAAGGTTAAATGAAATATGGACTAAAGTGGATTTATTATGATTTTGGTATTGTTTTTCTTTAAATTTCTTGTGGAAATTTGTAATTGCTCATATGTTTATGAGCAATAATGCGTGAAAAAGTGTCTGTAAATTAGTTGGTGTCATTAAAGTTGAAATTAGGCTATAATTTCTTGATTTCGGGAGAGAGGATAGTAGCAAAATTGAAGAAATTGTGATCACAGACCCGAATTTTGCTCCCAGACCAACCCGCCAGCCCGAGCGCTCCGACTGGGATTTCTCGCATGCGCGCCTGGCTCGCACGCTGCCTTGCCCGGATCTGACTAGCTGATGCGATATTTTATTAAGTGGAAAATGTATGATATGCATTAATGGGTTTGCGTTGTGCACTCAAGTTTTCCCAGTGGAATCCAAGTGTAAATTCCCCTATGTTTCCTGGTAAGTCCAGGGTTGATCACAGGGACTTGTGAAAATAGTTGAGTTGATAGTTTTGAAATGACAACTTTGCGGTAACCGATAAACAAATAAGTTGTTGGTTGGTTTGATTGCGTTAATTGAAGATAAATAAAATGCGACGGAGTTCGAAAAGAGTTGGTAACGGGAAATGCGATGAATATACGGTGAACAGGTTGAGAAAGGTTTCGGCTAACACTCCCTAAATGCGTTCATACTTGCGATCATGCAACATGCATACAATAGTAAACCACCTCTCGGTGCGAATACTACAGCTTCTAAGGGTAGAACACATGTGATAATTATGTGCTAAGTCTACAAGGCCTACACATAAGCCTCTATTCCTATTTATGTGATGAAAAGACGACAACCACACAAATATGCGACCACATAATATCATTCCTATTCCTAGGATGCATGCGATGCAAGTTGGCAAACAACGCTTATCTCTAAGTCCCTATCTCTTGCTTATGCTGATCTAATCTTGCTCTCTCGAGTCTAGATTCTAACCTAGCTCTCTCGAGTCATTAGGTTATTTCTTTAGACTCTCTCTCAAGTAGCTCTAAAGGGGTGTTGGGCACAACATAAAACAAGACAATTGCAAGCAGTGAACTTCCTAGGTCATGTTAGCCTAGTTCTTCTCAACCCATTCAATTAACTTAGCTACTCATGCGTATTATGAGAGTGAGTAGATGTAGAAATATAACTTCCATTGAATAACTACGAAGATGAAATACAAATATCAATGCAAGTAAAGTAAAGAGCCTGGCCGCAATTTCTTGCTACTAGGCGATTACACTATTCTACTCGTGCTCTAAAGATATTTCTTGCTTTCGCTAGAGTTGGCTCTCCGCCCTTACACCCAAGGTTCTCTCTTAGGTTGCCCTAGGTGATCTCCGGCGTTACTGCTCTTCTCTTGCTCCACCTTAAAAATGAAAAGAAACTATAGACAAAGGCGTGAACTAAAAATGGTGAACTAATCAACTGCTTAACCTCTTCTCTGAAGAATGCTCTTGGTATTTATAGAGCTTCCATGGTGAAAGGCGGCTTCTCTCTCCTAGTTGTATAGATGGGACAACTTTAATTCCTAAATGACGCGCTGGCTAATCATCACCGATAAAGTCTGAATGTACTTCGTGATCGTTATAAGTTGTCAACTTATGTGGATCCAACTACCATCATCTTTCTGTCCCATCACTCTTAATTGTCCTTTAACAGATGTGCCCGTCATGTTGCGCTGACCAAGTTGCGGCGATTCTTCTCAGGCAAATATTTGTGAGTGTGATTAACACAAAGTCTTGCGGTGAAGTTGTGCTCGACTGATGAATTCCTATGATCGCATTCTCTGCAATGCGTTAATGCATATTCTGCATAAAAAAATACAAAAATCAATAGTTCCAATGCGCTGATGCACGCGACCGCAATATTATAGATTTTATACTTAATGGATGCAATTTGTCATATTCTATCAACGCATTCTAACATTGTTTAGTAACTTAGTATTATGATAACGTACATTTTTGCCCATTATCACTAGTGCGACCTGAACGTCCGTGCGCCCCGCCCACTCTGCTCACGACCCACGTGCCGTTCGCCGACCCGGTTTGCCACCCGTACGCCCGCTTCGTCTCCATCGACCTGCCCCGTGCCTCCGTTGACTATGCCAGCGCCCGTTGACCAGTCGGTTCAAATCGTTTGACCTGGTTGAGTCGGTTTGATCGATTCAACTTGGTTTTTGGTGTTTTTGGGTCGATTCGAGTGGTTTCTGAGCCGCTCCAGATGGTTCAAAGTGTTTGAAGCTGGTTCCGAGAAGCTGGTTGCTGTTTTGTGTAATAAATTAGTTATTTTTTTTTGTTTTTAATGCCAAAATCGGTCCACTTTAGTGTTGTTTACCTATTATGCATGTGATGTATAATATTGTATGATTATGTGTGCTTATAGTATGCCATATAGTTTTAAAACCCCACCATAGGAAAAGCATGTGACATGCATTTGTTATATGTTATAAGTGTTATAAATTATATACTATGCATACTTAGTTTTAATATAAATGTTATATTAAAGCATGTTTGATTGAAGGAAGCACGTTATAGATGAATGCTCTAGGGTTATAATTGTTATAATTTATTTTATAATTATTATAAAATAACCTAGACTTCTAAAATCTATAACAAAGATAAGTTGCATACTTATTTAGGGTTAACCATCGAGAAATCCTATTTTTCATACAAAATAGGTTGATATCTTGTAAAACCGAAGTTACAAGAAAACTCACTCGGCAAGATCTTGGCAAAAAATCAGATAAGATGACTAAGGTTGAAGGTTTTTAAGTTGAAGGTTCACGGAACACCTTTGAGCCAACGTCTGAGTTAGGTTAAACCGGTTTTATGAGCATGCGTGAGTGGTGTGAGGTAATAAAATTTGTTTATCACTTAGACATCGTAGGTTAAAAATCCAGTATAAAAGTTATACTTGGATGAATCACCTAGACTTAGGATATGTTTAGTTAGCCGAAATGTATCGCTATGTATTTAATACCCTAACCGTCTAGAACACTTATAGAGAGAAGTAATGTACTTTTAGCTCTAGTGTCCTTAAAAGTTCACACCGTGAGATTCATGCTTGGCTTTGGGCCACCCTCGGAGCGGACTCCATTCAGAGAGTGTTTGCATGAGTCAATACCAAGGTGAATAGGGGAAGTTGTTCATAGTAAGTGGGAGAAGAAAGTGTGTCAACATATCCTGCGGTCTCTTCCATTAGGTCGCACCATGAGATTTCTATAATGCGCCTGCATGTCTGCCTTGGAGCGACCTTACCAATCGGAGAGTTGTATTATAGGATTCAGAACTCCACAAACTCTAGAAATTGATAGGGTCTCTCAGGTCCGTTTTCATTTCTGTCTTTCCAACTTCGGGAGCATAATGAATCCGATCTTTGAGGTCTGAAAATGGAAGGTCACACTTACGAGAATTACTAAGTGTTAGTAAATTCTTGACCAAAATAGCGATAACTAAGTTACTATAGGAATAAAAGTTATTCTAGTCAAGATAGTCTTGGTTTAATGGAGGAATAGTCGTTCACCCCTCGGTGAAGGTTATTCTAAACTATTGAAATATTGTTGCAAAATATAATGATGAAGGGTACATTATTAGATTTTTTCCTAAACTTGATTAGATTTAAAAAATGAATGTTTTTCACTAAAAAGGATATGTCTTTTTAAGCATGAATAGCTCAATAATTCAACTCTTACCTTCCGAGAAACTAAACGGCGATAATCACTCAACATGGAAAAACAATCTGAATTCAACACTAGTAATAGACGACCTGAGATTTGTCTTAACCGAGGAATGTCCTCAGGCCCCTGCCTGGAAAGAAGCACAAGGTAAATATGATTTACTAGTTGCTGAAACATGTTTAGTGGAGTATGATACCTCAACCTGGATATTGGATTCAGGAGCCACTAATCATATTTGCTTCTCTTTTAAGGAAACTAGTTCTTAGAACAAGCTTGAAGAAGGCGAGATCGCCCTCAAGGTTGGAACAGGAGAGGTTGTCTCGACCGAAGCAGTGGAAGACTTGAAGGTTTTTTTCAACGATATATATATCATACTTAAAGATGTTTTGTATGCTCCTAAAATGAGACGGAATTTAATATCTATCACATGTATATTGGAACAAATATATAAAATATCTTTTGAAGTTAATGAAGCGTTCATTTTTAGAAAAGGTATTCAAATTTGTTCTGCTATACTTGAAAATAACTTATATAAGTTAAGACCAAATAAAGCAAAATTTGTCTTAAATACTGAGATGTTTAGAACAGTCGAAACTCAGAATAAAAGACAAAAAGTTTCTTCTAATGCCAAGCTATGGGACTTAAGAATTGGCCACATAAATCTCAAAAGGATTGAGAGATTGGTTAAGAATGGACTCCTAAATCAGTTAGAAGACAACTCTTTACCTCCATGTGAGTCTTGTCTTGAGGGAAAAATGACTAAGAGATCTTTTACTGGAAAAGGTCTCAGAGCCACAATACCCTT
The DNA here is from genome assembly GCF_027475165.1 of Benincasa hispida. Lineage (NCBI taxonomy): Eukaryota > Viridiplantae > Streptophyta > Magnoliopsida > Cucurbitales > Cucurbitaceae > Benincasa > Benincasa hispida. The sequence continues at coordinate 30,571,393 of NC_143488.1, read as the reverse complement.
AGATCTCGTATATTCAGACCTCTATAGACCGATGAATGTCAAAGCTCGAGGTGGGTATGAATATTTCATCAGTTTTATTGATGATTATTCAAGGTATGGTCATATTTACCTAATGCATCAGAAGTTTGATTCTTTTGAAAAGTTCAAAGAATATAAGGCTGAGGTTGAGAACCAGTTAGGTAAAACAATTAAGACACTATGATCAAATCGAGGTGAGGAGTACATGGACTTAATATTCCAGGACTATATGATAGAATGCGGAATCAAGTCACAACTCTCTGCACCTAATATTCCTCAGCAGAACGGTGTATCTGAAAGAAGAAATAGAACATTGTTGGACATGGTTTGCTCAATGATGAGCTTTGCTAAGTTACCTAATTCCTTTTGGGGACATGGATTAGAGACTGCTGTCTATATTTTGAATAACGTTCCCTCTAAAAGTATTTCAGAAACACCTTATGAACTATGGAATGGGGATGCCCGACACACGTGTTGGTGCAAAATCCTAAAAATTATAACGTCGTTCAAAACTATGCCTATTTGTAGGTTATCCAAAAGAAACAAAATGTGGTCTATTTTACGATCCTCAAGAGAATAAGGTATTTGTATCAAAAAATGCCACATCCTTAAAGGAAGACCACATAAGAAGTCATCAACCTCGCAGTAGACTAGTATTGAATGAAATTTCCAAAAACGCTATCGATAGATTTAGTTCATCTACTAAAGTAGTAGATAAAACCAGTACATCTGGTCAGTCACATCCTTCTCAAGAGTAGAGAATGCCTCGACGTAGTGAGAGGGTTGTTCATCAGCCTGACCGTTACTTGGGTTTAACAGAAACACAAGTCGTCATACCTGATGATGACATAGAGGATCCATCGACCTATAAACAAGCGATAAAAGATGTGGACCGTGATAAGTGGGTCAAAGCCATAGACCTCGAAATGGAGTCTGTGTATTTCAATTCTGTCTGGGAACTTGTAGATCAACCAAATGATGTAAAACCAATTGGTTGTAAGTGAATCTATGATGACATGCAAAAATGCATGTCATCTTAGACTTTTTACTTAGAATTATGAAGGTCATTATGCAGAAATTGCGTCGATCATGCAAGAATTCACGAGAAAAGAAGTTTGCGCTGAATAACATGTCGAATCTCAGCTAACCCAGTATTTTGCATTAATTGTGCTTTCAATGTTCTATCTTTGTAGCCAATGCAGGAAATTAATGCAAATGCGGAAATCGGACCAACGCATAGACGACCGCATGGGAAGAAACACTCCATCGCAAGGCAAGCGCATCGATCAACGCATGGATGTTGCGGTAATTAGCCGTATGCGTCCATCGCATGAGAGTTACGCTCGTCAGGCGAATGCGGTCATCATGTGGAGTTGCAGTGTTAAACGAATGTAGTCATTGAATGATTGCAGCGTGGGATCAATGCAAAGTTGGTGGAATGAACACATCAACGCATCTACCTTGAGAAAATCAAAAGCTGATGCTAACATTTCACCTAACGCGCCGTTGGTGGCAGAGGTTCAAAAAGGACTGACGCATCGAACATCAAACTCAGAGCAATCCAATTGATGTTTTCGGCGGTCCAAACTCCATAAATAGAAGCCGATGAGCATAATTTCTGATAATCCAAGGTTTTCGCCTAAGGTTCGCCAATGGAGGATCCTTGTGATCCAGGCAAAATGCGTGAGAAGACGATAAGAGTTCTTCACCTCCTTCATCCATTTCGAGTGACGATCGGAGCCTTCGACCGAAGTTAGATCTCGAGAGAGTCAACTCCTCCACCCATCCATGGTACCACCGACAGCCTTGACACACATCCGCTGGGAGCAAATTTTTGGTCCCAGCCATTCATTCCTTTTCCTTTTCTTTTCCTAAATTGTATTGTATGACATTTTGGCATTAAGAAATTAATAAAATGTGTTTCCAATGCATTTTTCTTTTCCTTCGACATCATCTCCATCTTCTTGCTTAGCATCTTTACTTTCATTGCAACACTTAGCGGGAGTGCTTGGGTATTGCATACTCAATCATGTGGATTAGGGATATGAAGCATGAGCAAACCACCGAGAGGTGTGCGTTGCGTGAGTATGTAAGTAATCTTATTTGCTTAGTGTAAAGCTGCTGCAATGCCTATCTATAGGCTAATGCATTGCTTGTTTATGAGTAGTGTCAACGACAATCAATTGCTCGAGAGGGTAAGTGGTTGGACGCATTAAGCAAAATATGCGTTGTTCACTAGGGATGGTAGCAACCATAGGTAAGCGAAGTTTATGTGATTGTCTTGTATTATATATGCTTCATTCGTCTATTAGGGATACTCGAGAGGGTAGTCTAAGGGCAGGATCTAGGCTTGGGAAGGCTAGATTAGAATGTAGCTTGGAAAGGCTAGAGTAGATCACATAATATAGGAGATAGGTGCTTAGGAATGAGCACTATTTATTACTAGGGCATCACATGCATCCTAGAGATAGGATACGATTGTATGCAATCACCTTGCTTTCATGCATCTTGCATCAATGCATAGGACAAGAGTAGAGACTTAGGAATAAGCTCTATGGACACTTTGTATGCCACACATGCGTTCTAGAATTAGAAGCACTGGAAGCTACTTGCCATGCATGGTTGTAACATGATCGCATAGTCTTGCGTTGACTAAGGTTCCCTTGCGGTCACTCTTAAGAGTTGCAATGAAAACATCTTCGCATTTTATCCGTTTTCCCATTCACTTATTTCATATCAAGGTTTGTCGTATTTCTACCTCTCATGCATATTCCCATTGCGTTGTCTGTTAGATAGGAGTGGGAGTAGGATTAACTTAACAACATCCCCTCCATTCATTTATTCAACTACCGCATGCACAATCACCGCTTATATTTAGTTCAAGTCCCTATGTTCGACCTCGGATTACTCGAGAAACTTGCATTCATGTTATAATTGGCATGAACGCAAGAAAACTTGTGGCAGGATGCACGGTCATCACATACATAGTTGGTGCAATTTCATTCCAACGAATTACCAATCGACGCATGGCTAACAACACATATCTTAGGAACATGCATCGCATAATGCATCCAGTGGATCTTGGTTGTTGAGTAAAATTAACTCACCATTCCACGCACATCAAGTTTTTCTCACTGTTGTCGGGGACTTGGCAACTAAATGTTTCTAAGTTTTTGTGTCTCTGTGAGCAAACTTTTTATATTGGGTGTATTGCAGCTTGTGCGACAAGGTTGCAAACAGCATTGAAGTTTAGGCGATGCGCTAAAAGCCAATGTTGACTCTAAGGTAGGAGGGCAATCAGTCGCAGAAGAACTGAAGATGATTCTAAGCATATGACGGCGGTATGTGCCCAACAATTGCCAGAAGTTCCAATGGTCAAGGCAACTTGACCCAAGCAGTTGAGAGCAATCTCCTGCATGAAAGACTCCTTGCGGTGATAACACTCTTATCTTTCCAGGGACGTCTTCTACTCTATATTTACATTGCTTTCGTAGTATAGGTTATTTACTTTATTTTGTTATTTTGGATATATGGTTGCTTCCTTGGTTTTGGGTACGTTTGCTCTTGTAGGTGCAACAATAAGTCTTCTCGATTCATAGATCAACGGAAGAATTCCTTTCATCTTTCAACGTAAGGCTTCAATTGAATGGATTCCAACGTATGAGCGCATGCATTGTTCCGCCTAAGGTCTTTTCTTGTTATCTTGTATGCCTTATCCTTTTGAAATCTTTTCTTTCTCGACTATGTTGTTTTGCAATATTTCTTTGATGGTATGTATAATTCATCGCATTTTCTAACTAATTAATGCAAGGCATTCTTTGCTTTTATTAGTCTCTTCAAATTTTGAAAGTCTTAAGTTTATTTTGCACAAACCTTTGTTCAAACATTTATTATCGTATTCTTGTAATTTTGTTTTTAGCTTTGTGGTGAGAACGCTGCCAACCTCTAAGTTTGGAGGTGGCAGCAGTCTCGAAGAATTACGTTCATTGCATTGCGATCATTTCAAAAAGAAAAAAAGAAAAAAGTTGAAATGAGATTTCGAGAATAATAACTCCACTATTAACGCAATGTTGATAAGAGTTAATCTGTAAAAAGCACTTGCTCGAAGTTGGATGTCTGCATGACACATGTGGGGGCAAACCAAAACGAAGGCAAGTCGCCAGGATCAGCACATTAGCTCAACTCCTCTGTCTGGCAAAAGCCAAAACAAATAAGACAAGAGTTTAGTTGAATATGGAACGCATCTGAAGTTGGATGCCCACATGACACTTGTGAGGTAAGCCAAAACGAAGGGCATAACCAGGTTCAATGTTGCATTCAAGTAAGTTATTGCAAATTTTTGAAGTATTTTGAATGAACACATACTCAGAAGCTAAACACAAAATTGCGTTGAATGAATAAATATTTTTTTGAACAAAGGCTTGCCGGATTTAATTGAAACAAGATCTTTTTGCAGAAGCAGCCAAAGTGGAGGAGAGCATTGCGGTGATGGTCAAAGGTATGTGTAAATTATATTTTGAGGAGCTGGTCATTGCAAAGGAAATCATGAAGATGAGTTAGAATTTCTTGAGTATATTGCATGTTTGAGGACAAGCATGATTTTAAGTTTGGGGGTGTGATGACATGCAGAAATGCATGTCATCTTAGGCCTTTTACTTAGAATTATGAAGATCATTAGGCAGAAATTGCGTTGATCATGCTAGGAATTCATGAGAAAAGATGTTTGCGTCGATTGACATGTGGAATCTCAACTAAACTAGTATTTTGCGTTAATTATGCTTTCAATGTTCTATCTTCGTAGCCAATGTAGGAAATTAATGAAAACACAGAAACCGGACAAATGCTTAGACGACCGCATGCAGAGAAACACTCCATCGCAAGGCAAACGCATCAATCAATGCATGGATGTTGCGGTAATTGGCCGTATGCGTCCATCGCATGGGAGTTGCGCTCGTCAGGCAGCAGTCATCATGTGGAGTTGTAGTGTTAAGCGAATGCAGTCATTGAATGATTGCGGCTATGTGACAATGCATTCTACTGGGATCAATGCAAAGTTCTTGGAATGAACGCATCAACACATCTACCTCGAGAAAATTAAAAGCCGATGCTGACATTTCACGTAGCGCGTCGTTAGTGGCAGAGGTTCAGAAAGAACTGACGTGTCGAACGTCAAACTCAGAGCAGTCCAATTAATGCTGTCAGTGGTCCAAACTCTATAAATAGAAGCCGATGAGCATAATTTCTGATAATCCAAGGTTTTTGCCTAAGGTTCGCCAATGGAGGATCCTTGTGATCCAGGCAAAATGCGTGAGAAGATGCTGAGAGTTCTTCACCTCCTACATCCATTCCGAGAGACGACCGAAGCCTTCAATCGAAGTTAGATCTCGTGAGAGTCAGCTCCTCCACCCATCCATGGCACCACCGACAGCCTTGATGCGCATCCGCTGGGAGCAAATCTTTGCTCCCAGCCGATCATTCCTTTTCCTTTTCTTTTCCTAAATTGTATTGTATGACATTTTGGCATTAAGAAATTAATAAAATGTGTTTCCAATGCATTTCTCTTTTCCTTTGACATCATCTCCATCTTCTTGCTTAGCATCTTTACTTTCATTGCAACACTTAGTGGGAGTGCTTGGGTATTGCATACTCAATCATGTGGATTAAGGATATGAAGCATGAGCAAACCACTGAGAGGTGTGCATTGCACGAGTATGTAAGTAATCTTATTTGCTTAGTGTAAAGCTGCTACAATGCCTGTCTATGGGCTAATGCATTGCTTGTCTATGAGTAAAGTCAGCAACAATCAACTACCCGAGAGGGTAAGTGGTTGGATGCATTAAGCAAAATATGCGTTGTTCACTAGGGATGGTAGCAATCGTAGGTTAGCGAAGTTTATGCGATTGTCTTGTATTATGTATACTTCATTAATCCATTATGGATTCTCAGGAGCGTAGTCTAAGGGTAGATCTAGGCTTGGGAAGGTCAGATCAGAATCTAGGCTTGGAAAGGCCAGACTAGATCACATAATACAAGATATAGGCGCTTAGGAATGAGCACTATTTATTACTAGCACATCGCATGCATCCTAGAGATAGGATATGATTGTATGCGGTCACCTTGCTTTCATCCATCTTTCATCAACGCATAGGACAAGAGTAGAGACTTAGGAATAAGTTCTATGGACACTTTGTATGCAACACATGCATCCTAGAATTAGAAGCACTGGAAGCTACTTTCCATGCATGGTTATAACATAATCGCATAGTCTTGCGTTGACTATGGTTCCCTCGCGGTCACTCTTAAGAGTTGCAATGAAAACATCTCCGCATTTTATCCATTTTTCCATTCACTTATTTCATGTCATGGTTTGCTGCATTTCTACCTCTCATGCATATTCCCATTGCGTTGTCTGTTAGATAGGAGTAGGAGTAGGATTAACTTAACAACATCTCCTCCATTCTTTTATTCAACCGCTGCATGCACAATCACCGCATATATTTAGTACAAGTCCCTGTGTTCGACCTCGGATTACTCGAGAAACTTTCGTTCATGTTATACTTGGCGTGAACCCAAGAAAACTTGTGGCAGGAAGCACGGTCATGGCATACATTGTTGGCGTAATGTCATTCCAACGCATGACCAACACATATCGTAGGAACATCATCGCATAACGCATCCAGCGGATCTTGGTTGTCGAGTAAAATTGACTCACCGTTCCATGCACATCAATCTACAAGAGAAAAATAGACCAAGCCGGTAAAGTATAGAATTTAAGGCTCGACTTGTGGCAAAAGGTTATACCCAGAGAGAGGGAGTGGACTATGAAGAAACTTTCTCTCTCGTTGCCATGTTTAAGTCGATTAGAATACTCTTATCCATTGCCACCTTTTATGGCTATGAAATTTGTCAGATGGATTTCAAGACAGCCTTTCTAAACGGCGATCTTGAGGAGAGTATCTATATGGTTCAACCAGAGGGGTTTATTGCACAAAGTTAAGAACAAAAGGTTTGTAAGCTTAAAAAATCCATTTATGGGTTGAAACAAGCTTCTAGATCTTGGAATATAAGATTTGATATTGCAATCAAATCTTATGGCTTTGAATAGAATGTTGACGAGCCTTGTGTTTACAAGAAGATTGCCAATTCTACTATAGCGTTCTTAGTTTTATATGTTGACGATATTCTACTCATTGAGAATGAAGTAGGTTACCTAACTGACATCAAGAAATGGCTAGCAATGTAGTTCCGAATGAAAAATTTAGGAAATACGCAGTATGTTCTTGGGATTCAGATTATTCGGAACTGCAAGAACAGAACACTAGCCATGTCTCAAGCAACTTATATAAACAAAATGTTGTCTAGGTATAAGATGTAGAATTCCAAAAGAAGTCTGTTACCTTACAGATATGGAATTGATTTTTCAAAGGATCAATGTCCTAAGACACCTCAAGAGGTTGAGGATATGAGACACATTCCCTATGCTTCCTTAGTAGGGAGTCTGATGTATGCAATGTTATCTACTAGGCAGTAGGGATAGTTAGTAGGTATCAGTCCAATCCTGGATATAATCATTGGATTGCCATTAAGAATATCCTCAAGTATCTTAGGAGAATGAGGAACTACATGCTCGTGTATGGTACTAAGGATTTGATCCTTACTGGATACACTGACTCTGATTTTCAAACCGATAAAGATGCAAGAAAATCTAGATTAGGATCAGTGTTCATTCTGAATAGAGAAGCAGTAGTGTGGAGAAGTGTGAAGCAAAACTGTATTGCGGACTCCACAATGGAAGCTGAATGCGTAGTTGCATGTGAAGCAGTAAAGAAAGCAGTATGGTTGAGGAAATTCTTGACAGATTTGGAAGTCGTTCCAAATATGCATCTGGCTATCACCCTATATTGTGATAATAGTGGTGAAGTTGCAAATTCAGAAGAACCAAGAAGCCACGAGCACTGCAAGCATATTGAGCGCAAATACCATCTGATCTGTGAAATTATACATCGTGGAAATGCTGTAGTAACCCAGATATCTTCTGAGCAAAACATTGTTGATCCTTTTACAAAAGCCCTCACGGCTAAAGTGTTTGAAGGTCACCTACAGGGTCTAGGTCTACGAAGTTTGTAAACTAGGACAAGTGGGAGAACTTTTGGGTATATGCCCTAGTTTATTGTATTCATATGTTTATTGTACTCATATGTTTCTCACTAAATTCAACATTGTGATACTCCACTAGGACTTTTAGTCCAAGTGGGAGTTTGTTGGATTTTATGTCCTAAAACTCGTAGTTTGTAAATTAATAAACATATTCTGTTTTGTTTTTCGATAAAGTTGTTATTGAAATTGTAATCTTGAATCCAATAAACTAAGGTCCTGAGGCTATTTAATGTAGTTTGAACTTTATGTAGTGACATAAATATTGATGAAGTTCAAATATATAGCCAAAATGGTCTATAGTATATGAATAAGGTTGGGCGCCTTATTTTGGGGACACTATGGATGCGGCCCACTTTGTAGTTTGTACAAACGATGTGATCCTGAATCATTCATATAGAGATATGTGGGTGGGGTTATCCTATGCAATGAATTTGCATAAGAATAAATGATGAAATAGTCACTTTTTACGTTCTAAATATCGTTTTATGTATAAAACTGACTATTTCGTTAATTGATGACCTAGGTAACTAAATCTTAATCCTGAGCTAACTATGAACTCCTGTTCACTCGGAATTATCCTTAGATCTGCATAGGTGAGGGTAGCTTATTATCGCTGGCCCAATAAGCCTCCCATTTCAGGGGTAAGATCAGGTGGATAGCTTGGATCATAGGGTGCAAGACGGAATTCACTCCTACCCGTTATAGGGATAGTAGATAGGTTTTTCCCTTTAGTACTGAATCTAGGTCTTGAATAAGGGGCCCCACCCTCTCCTTGGCCCGAGAAGAGTTCGATTTATAGGTTGTATGTAAACCCCAAACTCTAAGTTTCCTAGATAAGCATGTTAGCCAAAGAAATGTTATATTAAATATTTAACCAATGGAAATCCATGTTATTTATAGAAGTTATGGAGGAAGGGAAGGAAAAACACATTAAATGAAAAGGTTCACTAATTGGCTTTGGCTGGAGGCACTAAAGGTAGGGGTGACGTGGCGGTTTAATCCTTGAACTCGGGAGGCGGTAGGAAGATTAAAAGGAAGTGAAAATTCAAAAGTGTGGTTTTAGTAATTGGCATGAGCAAATTTAGTGAAATTCGTGCCATTTGAAAGTTGGGAGAATCTAGTTTTCGAGGTTGTCTTTCCAGAGAAAGATTGCAAGAGGAGAAGAACAAAAATTGAAGAATTTGCAGAAGAGGCAGAACCTCGTATTAATCAGGACCCGAGGTGAAGATTGGAAGCTCCAAGCCAAACCATAAGGAATTTTAGACTGAAAATTTAAGGTAAGAAATAAAATCAATGCTAAACAAGTTTGTAGAAGGAAGTTTCTTGAAAAGAGTTCTAGATTTTGAGTTATGAATTTTTAAAATTGAAACAGAGAATCTATGCAGAAGCAGACAACTGCTTGGGAAGAACAAGCAAACAGTTCGCCGTGGAGAGCGATAGCGAGAAGAGAAGGATGAGGATCTCACTCAGGATGATAATCTCACTAATTTTGTGATAAGGATCTCGCTCAAGAAGGTAATCTTGCTAGAAATATGGGCTGAATCTCGTTGGTGAGGAAGAAAAGCTTGTTAGAGGAGGTGAGTATCGCTAGGATGAAAGTTTTACTACGAAAAGCTTGATCTCGCTCAAGGTGAGGATCTCGCTCATGAGGATCTTGCTCATGAGTGCTCATAAGGATGAATTCACTCATAATGATTATCTCGCTAGTAATGTTGTCTTTGTTGATGAAAGTTCCACTAGTAAATGAACTATTTGAGGTATTTTGCTAAGAATTCTAAGTAGTTTAATTGGGAATTATGTCCTTTTAGGCCAAGAAGAGCTAGGAGAGGCGTATAAATCGTTAAGAGCCCCGATGAGCTATGAGTGACTAAGTGAACTTAATGTTTTCAATAATTATGCATATAAGGCCAAGTAAGTTACAGTGACATTAATGCTGAATTTATACTCCCTCAAGCAACAAATAGTTAATGAATAGCTTAACGTATCTTCCCCAGCTTGTATATGTTTAACACAGGCCAAGGTATGTTGTGAAATCATTACAAAAGTTAAGTTTCTAATGTTGAAATATGCTTCCTAGAGGAAGGCTATAATACAATGAGTTATTGTGTAAATGATATACAATGAAACTTAATTTGATGCTACAAAATTACCCGATACTGAAGGACATGGTAAAGGTATCTGGGTAATAGTACCTAAGTTATTGACGGTACTTAGAAAACTCCACATGCACGTAGGTAGTTCTGAATGAGAGGCCGAAGTATGGGTCTCTTGGCCGGTAATAGACGTTGGGAGCTAGAGTGTTGTAGGCTCGTTCTCGACTAAGGAATAATGATGTTTAATGATGTTCAAGAATGGTTTAAAGCTATATTTAGAGAAATTTGTTTGAGATACTCATCAGTATACTTACATGTTTATAGTGATGTAATTGTTAACGCAAAAATTGATCTAAGCTACAAGCTCATGTCCCTGTTACCAGTTCCCCAGCAATGACACCATAAACTTGATGTCATAGATTTCATGCGATGATGATATATGATACTACTTCTATATATGCGTTATTGACAAATTTTCTTGTAGTATGTTGTGCGTTGTCACAAGTTTCCTTCGTTGAAACCAAGTATAATTTCACCGCAAGTTTCTCGGTGTGATCTGAGGTCGAACACAGGGATTGTTTTAGGTTATTGCATTGTTCTTGTGATATATGCGACCAGGGGTTTTTTTAATTTAGTAAAGTTTTGTGTACAAGAAATTAAACATGCGATAAAGTAAAGTAAAGCAGTAAAAATGCGCTAATACATAAATTGCGTTAAAGTAAATTGCAATAAAGTAAATCTAAGCTAAGATGATACAAGATTACAGGATTCATGATACAAGATACTGAGGTCAAGGCCGGCTGTGAAGATTATGCAAAGATCGTGTAATGCGGCGACAAGTCTTATGTACGAAGAAGAAACAGAAAAGATAACTAATATAAACAACACAAGTTCCTTAATTGTGTTAAAGTTATAAATATTGTTCTGCTTTTCCCTTGGCGTACACCTCTCAGTGATTGGCCACGTTCCCACATCTCTATGGTGAAATAGGGACGAACGAAATGAACACAAGGTTGCTTCCATCTCTGGAAGTACTACTTTCTTTAGTTAACGCATTCCTCTAACCTTCTCTCGACAGATCAGAATGACATCTTCATTTCTGCTCTCACAGGTGAAGATGTCATTTAGCATTCCTTAGCTAAATGCAATGATCTCTTTATCCCAGATTAAGTTACTCGTTTAATCCATATTAATTACCAAGGTATTAAGAAAACTTCATGGAGAAATCGATAAATGGAGGAATGGAAATAGACAGAAAAGTGGTAATGAAAGTGATCGAGACATTTAATAAAACTATTAAGCATCTGATACATGTTTTATGAATGAAGAGACTAAGAAGATGAAATACACTTGATGAAATAGAGTTAGAAACAAATACAAACAAGCGCCAACGTCTTAGCGCCGATCTGGATGGAGATTTGCTTGCCGGTGCAGATGGATCATGTGGAAGGATGAGCTTCCCTCTCAGGCTTACTCAACTGGTAGTAGGGATCTAAGCACAGAGCTTCACGGTGGGGATCTGGCAGATTCGCACTGAGACTCGCCTCTTGGTCTTGTCTGTTCTCTTCCCACATTTCTTCTGATCAGTACTCAGCTTAGCCTCTCTCTCAATAATCCAGCAATAATTAGCTCTCGTATCAATTATACCCATATCCAGTATATCTTCTCTGAATTCTATGGGGTTATTTATAGGTGAAAAGCTTTGACTCTTGGCTTGTGGACCCCACTTCTTGTTACGGAAATTTTGAAGATGAAGGAATAAATATTCTTTCTATTATGCAATCAGACCATCAAATCTGCATAACGGTTAGTCGTACACATGTCACAATCCTTCGTATTTGCGTTGCTCAACTGTATCTTTCGATCGGGTGCTCGTATGCGGTGTTGTTTTTATCACCGCATGTGGTTGAAATTCAGCTCGGGATCGACTGTCGCATTGCGCCGTCATTGCATTAATCGTCTATTCGTTGTGGTTTGACAGGCTCAATGTGACAAAGATGCGTTGTTCAATTTCTCGTTGAGCCTTGATCGCAAGTGGTGACTTAGTTTCCTGCAAAATAGAGTAAAAATATCCTCTTCTACCATGTTGACGATGTTAGTGGGTGTAATTGCGATAATTTATATTTATTGTATTTCTGAGCTAATTTTCATACAATCAATGCATATTCCTTTTCTTTTGGCCGTAATATCTAGATAAGGTAGCATAAATAACTTGTATTTCTACAAGTTATCAGTAATGCATGATGTAATATGATTCTATAGTCACTTACTAGGCTACCAGCTCATAGATTTTCTGTGTTTTCCATTTACACACGGTCAGATTCCTGCTTGCCACTGAAAGGCCCGGCTTATTAAGAAGACTTAGGTTGATGATCTATTTATGTACAATGTTTTGAGAGGGACTAAGGCTTTGTTAGAGATGTTTGGGCCCAACTGTAAATATTTTTTTCCGTAGATGTTATGTCAAGGTCCCCTTGGTAGCTCAATGAATTCAAGTTGAGAATTAGTTTTTAGGTCAGTTTGAAGTGTTCAAATTGGCAAGAGGGAGTTCAATTATATATTATATGATTGATCTGGTCAATTATATATGATATAGTTGACATGATGTATGAGATACATTAATTGGAGGAAAAGGATACAAATTTGATTTATATCTAGTGGAAGAGAAAAGGACTATGGTTCATATGTTGCATATGATCTAATATTAAACCATAGTTTATAAATATAATAAGATTATACTTATTATTTTAATTTAACAATTATGGGATAATTGTGGCGGTTTTTTCTCTGTAACAGAATGAGATAGTGGGAGGTCGAATTCAGTTTTTGTAACTGAAGGATAAAATGAAAATGGTTTTCATTTTGCAAGGAATGAGACATTCGCTCACCGATTGTGTATACTATCTATCGCATAGCAAACTGATAGCATACACGACAGCTCAACATTTACTAAACAATCGTGTACACACACATCTTTCCTAAACCATCGCATATAATTTACTAAACGATCGTCTAGCTTTTTTCTACGTGATCGTGCGCCCGAGCGTTTTACTAAACGATCGTCTATACGATCAAAGCCCCTTTTACTACATGATCGTCTCCCACTTGCTTGGTTGTGTGATGATGGACAAAAATGCACGTCATCTTAGGTCTTTTATTTAGAATTATGAGGGTTGTTAAGTAAAATATGCGGCGAATATGTTAGGAATTCATGAGAAAATGAGTTTGCACAAATCGGCATTAAGAATCTCGACTAACCCGCAATTATGCGTTCTTATGTGTTCAATTGTCTATCTTTGTAGCTAACGAAGGAAGTGGACGCAGACGCGGAAGATGGGCTATCGCAAAGACTACCGCATGCAGAGAAATTCTCCATCACAAAGGCGAACGCATACATTCGATGCATGGATGTAGCGGCCATCAACCGCATGCGTCCATCGCATAGAAGTTGCGGTTGTCAAGCAAATGTGGTCATAGTTGAGAAGTTGCAGTCATCAAGAAAATGTGGTCATCGCAAGGAGATTGCGGCTACATGATGATAACCATAATAGCGGGATGAACGCAAGGTTGGTGGAATGGAAACATTAACGCATATCTCGGGAAAATCAAAAGATGATGTTGACATTTCACCTACCATGCCATTAGCAGCAAAGATTCAGAAAAGGACCATCGCGCCACGAATATTAGAGTAAGAGCAGGTCCATTAATGTTGTCGGCGATCAAGCTCTATAAATAGAAGCCGATGAGTAGAATTTCATTTCATCCAAGGTTTTCATCTAAGGTTTTCTACCTTCGGGTGGATCCTTGTGATCAAGATCAAAGTGTTAATAGAAAACTTAAGAGTTCTTCATCTCCTTCATCTATTCCGAGTGACGACCAGAGCCTTCGTCGGAGTTAGATCTCGAGAGAGTCAGCTTCACTACCCTTCAATGGCACCACCGGCACCCTTGACACACATCTGCTGGAAGCAATGCTGGAAGCAAGATATTGCTTCCAACTCGCCTTTCCATTTATCTTCTTTTCTTTTATTCTATTGTATTACATTTTGGCTTAAGAAATTAATATATTTTGCGATCAATGCATTTTTGTATTTTTCCTTCGACTCCATCTCCATCATCATTTACACAACATCTTTAACTTTCATTGCATCACTTAGGGAGATTGTTAGAGTATCGCATACTTAATCATGCGACATAGGAGTATGAAGCATGTAGCAAACCACCGGGAGGTGTGCGTTGCATGAGTGTTGTGAGAAAACCTTATTTTCTTAGTGTGAAGCTGTAGCAATGCTTGTCTATAAGCGAACGCAATGCTTGTCTATAAGTAAAGTCAGCAACAATCAACTACCCAGGAGGGTAAGTGGTTGGTCGCATTAAGCAATGGAAGCCAATATTCACTAGAGATAGGAATAATCTTACGTCTGTCGAGTTTATACGGTTACCTTGTCTTATGAGCGCATCATTCATCATTTAGGCATACTTGGGAGAGTAGTCTAAAAACCAGATCTAAGACTCGAGAGAGCAGATCAGATCACATAAGCAAGAATGGGGAACTTAGAGATAAGTTCCGTTTGCTATTACACAGCATATGCACCCTACAGAGAGGATATTGCATGCGTCCAAGAAGTAGGATACGGTGGTATGCGGTCATCTTGTTTATGTGTGGGAGCACATGAGCAGGAATAGAGACTTAGGAATAAGGCCTCTCGAAACTTCGCATATACATCACATGCGTCCTAGAATTAGGCACAAGTGTGTGTAGCATAATCGCATAGCTTGTGTTGGCCGGGGTTGCCCTGTGGTCAATCTGAAGGGTTGCAATGAAAACATCTTCAGAATTTTATCTATTATCCATGCATTTACTACGCATCAACAGTTGTCGTGCCTCTACCTCTCATTCATTCTTCCACTGCTTTATCTGTTACTTAGGAGTAGGAGTAGTTTATAGCTTATAACCCCCCATCATTCATTTATTCATCCACTGCAAACACATCATTGCATACATTTAGCTACAAGTCCCTGAGTTCGACCTCGAATCACTTGAGAAACGTGCGTTCTCGTTATACTCCGCGAGAAGGTAAGAAAACTTGTGACAGGAACGCATGGTCATCGCATGTAAGAGTAACACATATTTTCATTCCAACACATGACCATCGACGCATGAGAACCGACGCATAACCTAAGACATACATCGCATATTACGTCCCATATAATTTTAGTCATCAAGTCTTTGACATCTAATTTTACATCATCAAGTTTTTGGCATCATTGCCGGGGAGACAACACCTCCTGGATTCTCACTCTGAGAATACCGAAGTAAACGATCGTTCCTTCCTCTTTCCTTCTACCAAATCCGACAGAGACAACACCTCCTTGATTCTCACTCCGAGAATACTGAGGGTTCCGAGTGGTGGTGTCTTCCCTACTGCCGTGTTTGTGAGGATTTCATTCATGGGTAGACGACAACAATTTGGTGGACGATTGCCTTGACAATCTCAGTAAGAGCGAGATTGGCTTTCTGGACGAGAGCGAGATTTATGTGAAGAAGAGTTCTTCAACTTGTATGTATCTTGTTCTCTTGTTGTTGTTAAAGTTTCAAAGCATGTCGTAATTTATTATTAATGCATAACTTGTATGTTTGATTTTGAATGCGGTAATTCTGTCACAATGAGTTTGGAACGATCTTACTTCCGCTCAAAGGTGCTCTTTGATAAGAATTCCTCAATTGATATCAGAGTCAGGTTCTGATATTCAAAATTCATTGATGCAAAGAATAGCATTTACTTTCTCGGTGGGTAAAGCATGTCTACATTCTGTTTAAGCATTAAACATGTGTTTGTGGATGTGGGTTAATGGAGATTTCTGGGATGAAGCCTTTGGTTATTTAAATTCTTTTACATTCGAAGTTAATTGTAAGGGCCCCTGTGTTTTTGGGCATATTAACTTGCTATTGAGTCTTAATTTCAAATTGTTTTGAGTCTTTATGAGTCGTTCGTAATGAAGCTTCAAGGAAAGGAGTTGTTGTTCTTCGAAGATGAATACAGCCAAGTGTTGGTTGGGTCGTGTAGACGATGGAGTAAATGATTGTAGAGTATCAGATACTCGGGATAATTTTTACGTGCACGCACTAGATGATCATGTAGCTCAGCCAGCTTCATCGCTTAGTTTCTGACTACACGATCGTGGAGTAAAGTTGTTACTGAGTTCTTGTTATGTGATCGTCTAGACAATCGTGCTGCATAGCAACATCATCGTCTAAATGATCATTTAGACTCGCGGGTTAATATCTTGTGCGTTAAACAATCGGGTACCTCATGCTTCATCGTATTGTAAATGGTACCCCCTTGGTACACCAGTTCTTTCTTTCGAGCGAACTCGATCATACCTGAATGATCGTGTATACCCAGCCGCATTTACTAAGCGATGGGAGCTTTGCCTGAGTGGTTCAAGACTGGGTTCGCCTGTGAACCAGTTTGCTCGATGGAAAAATGTAATAGATAGAATTTTTATTTTCGGTTTTGAGTTAGTTCATCCTAGTCCTTTAATCTTTGTGAATGTACATAGGATGTATGTTTATTCATATGTCATATGGTATGTCATATAGAAGAAATCCCACCTTAGGTTATGCATTGGTCATGCATCATCTCTTTATTGTAAGTTTTATGATGTAGAGAAGCATAATTTAAATTACATAAAAACATGCTCATGCATCATATAATATAAGAGTTATATTTATGCATGCATTAAGCATAGACATGCATCATCTTTATGTTATACGTGTTATAGTATAAGGGTGCATGGAAGCATGTTTGCTTGGTTCATTACATGTATATAAAAGTTATGTATATTAATGAACAGACATTGCATGAAGCATGACACATAGGTTAAATTTATAAGAGTTATAAATACCACGTTGTGTGGATGTGTATGGTTTTAGTTGTTTCTTTTATAGGAGTTATAAGGAAATTAGAACTAAAGTCTATAAGAAAGAAATGAATGCAAACTTAGGCTTGAATCATGATTTTAAAAGTGTTAAAGTGTAGCAAATCTATCTATAAGGGACTTTTTGTCTAAGGTGGGTTCTGTCTAGGCTGGGGTATTTAAGGTGACAGAAACGGAGCACCCCTACCTTGGAACCTACCTAGAAAGGTGAATTAGATAGATTTGATGCATGCATGCAAATTTGAGGACAATCCATTAAAGAATTTAATGTGATTACTTGAACTTGTTTAATTTCAAAGACAAAAGTTGTTTATGAACAAATTAAATTGACTTAGATTAAAATCAGTAGTCGGATGGTCTAAGTTAATGAATCCCTAGGTAGAACATTCAGTGGGAGGTACTTGAGGTATCTAATACTTCATTTAAACATCTCTGCGTTTCTCCCTTTATTGTCCACACCGTGAGATCTATCCTCGGCCTCAAGACACCCTGGGAGTGTACCCCCTAAAGGATGATATTTGGGTAGGTCAATATCAAGGTGGATGGAGAGAATGCTCATAGTGAGTGGTAGTGGGACGTGCGAGAGCATATCCCAAGGTCTCTCTCGTTAGGTTGGATAAAGTTTTTGTGCATCGCCTCGAGGCACCCTAGGAGTGTCCCCCTATAGGATGGCAGTTTTGCACGTTTCTTTATTTGATCTCCTGTATAGGATAAGGTCATTTTAGTCGTTTGTCCTAGTCTTCTTTTTACCTACAGTGGGCGTATTAGGGCGGGACTCTAGGGCCGAAAATGAGGGGTTAAACTTACGCGAAATTATTAAGGATTAACAATTCTAGACCGAACGAATGGTGACTGTTAGGTATAGTTACAAGAGTTGTTTCTGCCTAATGGTTGAGAGTGTCTCATCCCAATGAAGGGGCATCTGATCACTTTACCAGTGACATTTTTCCTACTTCGTTAGGGCATCATTGCGAAATAGAAGTCTTTTCACTTAGGATACATGGAAACTATTTTGCTAAAACGAAAATTAGTGTTAAAATGTGGTTTTGCGTAGACTTATTAAGTTTGTTCTATTTTCAACAATGTTTCAATGGCCACCGCCACTTTAGCTCTACTTAGCACGATAAACTGACTGGCGAGAATTACGCTAGTTGGAAACACACAATCACCATGATACTGATCATCAATGATCTCATATTCGTCCTTACAGAGGATTGTCCTCATATTCCACTTCCTAACGCCACTCGAAATGTTCGGGAGGCCTACGAGTGTTGCACACGGGCGAATGAAAAGGCCCGAGCCTATATCTTGGTCGGTCTTAATGACGTTTTGGCCAAAAATCATGAGCCCATGGTCTCAGCACATGAGATCATGGAGTCCCTGCGGGGGATGTTTGAACAATCGTTTGGACAGCTTAAGCACATGGCTATCAAATGTATCTTCAACTCAAAAATGGAGGAAGGCACCTCTGTTCGAGAACATGTGGTTAATATGATCATCCACTTCAATGTGACGGAGATGAATGGGTCTAGGATTGATGAGGGCAGCCAGGAGAGCATTATCCTACATTCGTTGCCTGATAGCTTCCTACACTTTGTCAATAAGGCGATTCTAAACAAAGTGGACCATACCCTTACAACTCTCCTCAATAAGTTGCAGACATTCCAATCCTTATTGAAAAATAAGCAGAAGAGGGTTGGTGAGGCAAATGTTGCCTTGTCATCAGAGAAGTTCCATCGAGGTTTGACCTCTGGAACTAAGTCTGTAACTTCTACTTCTAACACTACCAAGTGGAAGAAGAAGAAGGGTGGTAAGGGGAAGGGTAAGGCACTTGCTAACCCACAGCTTGTCGTCCAGCGGAGAAGGCGACCAGTGCCTGGAGACAAGGGAAAGTGTTTCTATTGTAACCAGGATGGGCACTGGAAGAGGAATTGTCCTCGCTAGATCAAGGAGAAGAACAAGGCTAAAGGTAAGGCTAAGGCAAAACAAGGTAAATATGATTTACTGGTGTTAGAAACTTATTTAGTGAAGAATGATGATTCTACCTGGATTATTGACTCTGGCGCCACTAATCATGTTTGTTCTTCTTTTTAGAGGATTAAATCCTAGCAGTAGCTAGAGGCTAGTGAGATGATGATACGAGTAGGCACCAGGCATGTCGTCTCAACTGTGGTAGTGAGAGGAGTCCAACTGACTTTACAAAAGAAATTTCTTATTTTACATGATGTTTATGTAGTTCCTGAGTTGAAAAAGAACTTAATTTCTGTAAAGTGCTTGTTACAGTGCAGATATACACTTACATTTGCATGGGTGAGGGTTGGCTCAACAGTGTCGACTCAATAATCCTTCCATTTTAGAGGTAAGACCGGGTAGATAGCTGGGGACATAGGCTGCAAGACAGAATTTATGTCTACTTGATTTAGTGATAGGAAAAAGGTTGTTCTCTTAAGTACTAAATCCAGGTCATGAATAAGGGGCCCCACCCTTTTATTGGCCTGAGAGGGATTTGATTTACTGATTGGACCATAAACAAATTATTCATTAGAGGATCATTAGGAACTTAAGGAACAAAACATAATATCGGGAGGAAAACAGAATATTGACCCAGTTGTTATTACGAACAGCCTGTGAAGGGTCGACTTATTGATTATGGTTAAATCATGTGGACACAAATATATCTACAGTGAGGAGAGTGCAACCATCGAGCTA
The DNA here is from genome assembly GCF_027475165.1 of Benincasa hispida. Lineage (NCBI taxonomy): Eukaryota > Viridiplantae > Streptophyta > Magnoliopsida > Cucurbitales > Cucurbitaceae > Benincasa > Benincasa hispida. The sequence continues at coordinate 30,551,475 of NC_143488.1, read as the reverse complement.
TAGTGATGTGACTTGATAGTTAACGAATACTGATTAATTTGGTCTAAAATTAATTTTAAACGTCGGAGCTCATGATTTGTAGGTCCATAAGATCTTTTTATTAGTTCGTAAAACATGAACACCATGAATTAATAAATTAAGTGAATTTGGAATGAATTGTTCAAATTGAAACTTAGGGTTTGATTTTGTTAAAATCAAATTAGGGTTTGTGTAATTATATTTGATATAATTAATTAAAGTTTAATTTGTTGAAATTAAACAAAATTGGAGAGTTTGTAATATTTAAATATTGATTTAAATATCAATTACATGAATATGATTCATGTTTAAAATTAAGTTTGTGATTAATTTGATATTTGATATAAAATTAATTAATTAATTATGCCTAATTAACTAAAAATAAAATTAATTTCCATTTTAAATTCAATTTAAGAAATTAGATTTTGTAATTTAGATTTGATTAATTGAGAATTAATTAAATCAAATTTTAATTAATTATAGAATTAATTAAAAGAATTGGAAATTTGGAAATTGGAAATTTAGTGGGTTTTTCACATTTTTCTCAAGCATGAGGTGTTTCTCATGCAAATTCACACAAATCCCACCATGAGCATGAAGCAGCTGCTGGCAAATGATGTTGCTAGTGAGTGTCTGCATGGTGAAGATTAATAAAACATTGAAAATTGAAGAAGAAAGAGAGTTTTTTTTTTTTTTTTTTTTCCAGCTGGAAAAAAGTTTTTAAGACTTCTTCTTCTACCTCTCCAAAACCCAGATTTCTTACTTCATAAATTCACTCAAATTCGAATTCCTCTACTCAAATTCAAGGCTGAGAATAGAGAGAAGATTTCTTAGTGGTTCACTATCGATTTGGAGCTGAATTAGCATGAAGAGCAACTTGGATGTGGGAGAAGTTCATCAAAGGTATGTTGAAAATGAAACCCACTTTAATTCTATGCAAAAGCATGCTTTAGAACTCAAATTAAGTATAATTATAGTGCTTATTGATTCTGTTTGTTTCCGTTGCATGCTTGTATATCCTATCAATTGGTATCAGAGCATGATTTAAACACTCAATTAACGTTAATTTGAGTTTTGGTGGGTGAATTTCTGAAGTTGCATGTTTTGGATTGATATGGATGATTTTTCAGCTTTGGCATTAGATTTTTCTTTGCTTTCCAAGTTCAATTTGTAATTAGCTCTTGGTTGATGAGCTTATATGTGTGCTCTAGAGTCTGTAATTTATTTGGAGTCATTAGAGTCTAAATTAGGTTGTAATTTGGAGATTGAAGCGAGCAAGGTCGTGAAGCAGAAAATGGATAATAGCCTACTACCCACGCAGTGTTGCAACACTGCCCTTAGGCGTTACAACACTGTGCTTGACACAGCCCACAGCGTTGCAACATTGGGATGAGTGTTGTGGCGTTGTTCATCCAAGCTGAGCAACACGCGGTTTAACCCATTTTGATGCCTTGAAGGTTCGGTTTGAGCGGTTCCGATCGGTTCAAGTGGTTGTACACCAAATTGAAGCTGTTTTTGGCCTTAATTTGTAATAAATTAGTTATTTTGCTTGCTTAGGATACAAAACTTGAACCATATAAGTGTTTATTTAAATAATTATGCATGTGATATATGTTGTATTTAAATTTAAACATGTTTGTGCATATAGTATGTCATTTAGATTTAAAATCCCACCATAGGAAGCATGTTACATGCATTATATATATGTTATAAATTGTTATAATATATAGAATGCATGTTTAGGGTTTCCGTTATTTAATATAACTGCTATATAAATTTTAATGCCTTTTGATGTACCTTGTGGATGGAAAAGCATGTCTAATTTTTATAAGCTGTTGTAAAATTGAATTAGACATTAAAATTCTTAACAAAGATAAGTTGCATGCTCACGTAGGATAATCACCTGTTTTAATATGTTAAAATAGGTCGACATATTGTAAAATATGGTTACAAACTCAACTAGTAGATAATCCTGTCTAAGGCTGGAGGTACTTAAGTTGATGGTCTACGAAACACCTCCTACCTGGAGATTATAGCCGAATATTTGAGTGTTGTTAACCGATTTTATAAGCGTATGTGAGCGGTGTGAGGTAATAAAACGGTTTATCACCTCATCATAGTGTTAAATTCATTTATAAGCGTTATTCTTGGATAAACCACATAGACTTATAGTTGTTTAATTAGCCGAAATGAACCTAAGAATAAATATACCCAAATTAACAGTAGAACATTCTAGTGGGAGTTTAAATACTTATATTGTAAAGTTATTAGAACACTTCAATGGGAGATTAATAACATATACTATATATTATTTTTAGTTCTCGGGCCCCTAAGAGTTCATAATTGTCACATCCCTCCTGAGCCAGCCTCTGGAATCCGAAAGGAGGCGTAAGGATGGTAGATACTACTCTTTTGTGATACCTACTGCCCATCTAAACCTTTTTACACTCATAAAACTTTAAGCCAAGGATATAAACAACATCTGTTTGACTAAACTCATTTTGTTACAAACAGTATAACATTTATATAACTTCCAGACTTAACTACAAAGTTTACATCAATAACTCTAAAACTGGAAGTGTGGCTTTAGCATGGCAGACCTTCAACTTAGCAGCATCCTGGAATTCCTTACCTTTCGCTACCTAGGAAGAAAGTCATGAAAGAAAAGAATTAGCTTCAAGAAGCTTCGTGAGTGGTAAGCAACTTCTAGACTCTCTTTCAACTCAAAATAATACAAGCATATCACAACTACGAGGTTAACTCCCAAACTTGAGCATTGAATGAGTCTGTTCTCAACTGTACCTACACACAAAAGATAGTTAAACTGATACTAGACATATGAGGTTGTTCTTAATTCTACCTACACACACGGTAGATAGCTAAACTGATAAACATGTACCCTCCTGCATTCCCTATGTGCACATAGATCCCCGTTTATGGTCTCACAAGCTAGGCCTACTGGCTCTTTGACCATCCTATACGAGGTTCTTCTTATGGGCTCAGGAACTAGACCTCTCGGTCCCTTGAACATCCCGTTAGTTTCTGCTCAGGGCTCAAAAACTAGGTGTATTGACCCCCCGACCATCCCGATCATATATTTTCATTCTCATTCTAATTACTCATTCACAACATAAGCATTTACATATACTCTAAAAGATATGCTTAGGACTTGAAGGAAATACCACTTACCTTGATTGGGTAGGAACCTTTCTCTTTAGAAGTTCCTTGGTTCCCTTGGGCTCCCTTTTGAACCCTAAATTTCATATTCAAATTCAAGCTTAAATTACTCATAGTTACAGACCTTATTTTGAGACACCTCCTTCTACAAACATGTTTATAAATGTCTTAGTTTACTTACCTTAAAAATTCAGCTAAGAATGCCTCGTGATTTGGCCGAAATCTTCAAATCATCAAGACTGACCCAAGCTTATCCGAGAGCTCGACCCTTCTGTCTTCTCTTCACTTTTCATCCTGATTCTTTTGAGCTTCCTATCTGATAGCCCGGCCTTGAAAACTAAACTTTCAGAGATTTCAAGTGGCTTTGGAATCACTCAAAACACACGAGTTATTTGGGAGAACTCTTCGTCCTAATTTGATGCTACTTCATAATCTCACTGTCCGTTAGCATCTTCTTCTCTTGGAACTTTTTGAACAACGCGTGGTCTTACTGTCAATGCATGCCCTTCATGATCAACACAAAGTTTCCTTCGAACCTACCCTCAAACGCTCTTCCTAATATCATTTGAAGAGGATTTGTGTTATGAACTAAAGAGAAGCCTTGTGGTGGTATTTATAGGCTTCAGGAACTGGTCTTCATCTTCTCTTTAAGGCTCCAATGCATGACACCTCCTACTTAGAAACTTTTGGAGTGTCTGCACCATGCTTTGCCACCACCTACTTCCATGCCACTTCCTACTTGCATGAAATTGTGTTGTCTTCTTCATGCATAAGTCTTCCTTTCATGAAACTCTATTTATCCACCTTCTTCTAACTCAAGCTCAACCTTTTCTTTGTTTAGCCACTTGTTCGGATGAATCCATCAGCCCATGACTCTCTTATCGCCACATCACTTGTGCCACACTAACCTCAAGGCATCGTGTCTTTTTCTTGGTTGCATACTCCTTTTCTCGCATGGTTCACCCTTGGCACATGCATTGAACTAGGACTATGACCATCACAATCTTCCAACACATGCCACTATCCTTGTCATATGTGCCCACATGCCCTTGGATATCCTTGGTGCATAATTCAGCCTTAGCACGTAGCACATCACCATCGCTTACCAACCCTTGGGTCAAGCTAGGTCTCAACTCAACGCCTCATGGTTTTGTCTTACCATCGCCTAGCCTTTTGCTAACGTATACCTTATGAGTAACGCTAGCATGCCATGTTGTTGCCAACGCACATAGCCTATTGCACAAGACCAACGCATTGTGCCGCAAGCCCCATCAACGTATAGACACTACCTACGTGTCCATCATGGCTTGATGCATCGTTTAGCTCATCGTGTAGCTCCTGTGCTCATCGCATAGCGCCTGCACCTATCACCTAGCATTTAGATCTATTTCATAGCACTTGTGTCTATTGCCTAGCACTTGTGCTTATCGTCTAGCACCCACACCCATTGTTTAGCGCTATCGCCTAGCTCATCGTCTAGCGTCGGAAGCAACTATGCGATCGTCTGTGCGCAATGCTCCAACGCCCAGCGCCCATGCTCACGTGCAATCGAATGCATCCTTGCTCATGCCTGGCCCATCCTCGTCACCTAATGGCCCATCCTTGCTACTTGCTCACGCAGCTTGTTGTCAACCTATTGCATGAGCAGTCTTTGTCATGCCAATGCTTGGGCAGCACCTCATGCCAACTCTTCAGCCAACATGCGTCCATACCTCACAAGCTCAATGCATGGTTGTCCTTGGCTTCAATACTTAATCCCTTATAACCTCTACAAACGTAGCCTCATTAGAGCCTTATCTATTAATGATTCCTAACACCAAACGGATGGTTTCTTTTTGACTTCATACTTAGTCAAATTTTTACTAGTTAAGGCTCAACTCAAAACTACTCAAAGAAAATCTATTCAAATGCTTAGAATTTTCCTTCTCATCAACATATTATTTAACTTATACTTATTTAATTTCATTAATTACCTGCTTAAGTAGAGAAATTGAGATCCAGGTTTCACAATTACTTCCCCCTTCAGTAAATTTCGTCCTCGATATTCAGGACTACTCCGGTTTAAGGTTTCACAACAACCTCTATCGCAAACCTTTATAACCTTTTCTATTACTATGCTTCCGCTGCGCTACTCTGATAATAACTTCCTTAGTTTGTCCAACGATACTTCTCCTAGCTGTTTCTTAGCCAGTTGTCAAATAAACTATCTACAAAATAAATTTTCTATCTCAAACACTATTTGAGAATAATTTAATTCATTCTTACCTTCCTCGATAGATCTTCAGGTAACATTGTGAGTTCCAGCTCAGGTTGTCTGCTAGGTCCGCCACTTCCACTATTCCTCTTAGTCTCACTTTGACTAATTCCAGCTCAGGTTGTCTTTAAACCTATGGAATTTACTCTACCACACATCCCTCTGGTTTTCCTAAATACAAACCTCATGTTTTCTTGAACTCAACCCTCCGGTTTTTCCTGAACTCAAACCTCCAATTTCCCAGAAACTTATGCTTGGTATCAACTCAATCTTTACACTCAACCTTCCCAATGTTATGTAAACCTTTTCTCAGATACCGAACTATCACGCCCCCTCCCGAGCCCACCTCTTGAACCTGAAAGGAAGCGTGAGGACAACAGATACCAACCACATAAAACTTTAAGCCAAGAATATAAACAACAACTGTTTGACTAAACTCATTTTATTACAAACAATATAACATTTATACAACTTCAAGACCTAACTACAAAGTTTACATCATCAACTCTTAAACCAAAAGTGTGGCTTTGGCATGGTAGATGTTGACCTTAGTAGCACCTTAGAACTCTTAACCTTTCACTACCTGGGAAGAAAGACATGAAAGAAAAGAATGAGCTTCAAGAAGCTCAGTGAGTGGTAAGCAATTTCTAGAGTCTCTTTCAGTTTATAATAATACAAGCATATCACAACTATGAGGTCAACTCTCAATCCTCAGCCTTGAATGAGTCTGTTCTCAGCTCTACTTACACACATGGTAGATAGTTAAACTGATACTAGTCATACACGCATACTCTTTTACGTTCCCTATGTGTACATGGATCCCCACTTATGGGCTCAGAAGCTAGGGTTGCTGGCCCTCTAACCATCCCATACGAGGTCCACTGACCATCCCGTGAGGTTCTGCTTCGGGCTCAGGAACTCCGTCTATTGACACCCTGACCATCCTGATCATATATTTTCATTCTCATTCTACTTATTCACAACATAAGCATATACATATACACTAAAATATATGCTTAGGACTTAAAAGAAATACCACTCACCTTGATTGGGTAGGAACCTTTCTCTCTAGAAGTTCCTTGGTTCCCTCAGGCTCCCTTTTGAACCCTAAATTTTAGATTCAACTTCAAGCTTAGATTACTCATAGTTCTAGACCTTATTTTGAGACACTTCCCTACAAATAGGTTTCGAAATGTCTTAACTTACTTACCTTTACAATCTCAGCTCAGAACTTGATGCATTGTGAATGTGATGCGATTATGGTGTATATTTGTGGTGATGAGTTATGCGTTGCACATGCAAGTTTTCCTAGTGAAACCCAAGTATAAGCCTCACTAGGTTTTCTGGTAAGTCAAGGGTCGAACACAGGGACTACTGAGTAAATGTGCGACAATAAATTTGATTCCTTTGCGGTGGTGAAAACAAAATAAGTTGGATGGTGTTTTGATTAAGTATACTTCCTAAGCAATGGATTTGAGTAAAGAGTTGATGAAATTGAGAATTACAATGAGTATGCAATGAACGAGTTGAGAAGGGATTTGGCTAACACATCCTAAGATTGCGTTCAAGTTATGCGATCATGCTACACACATACAGCAGCATGTCATCTCTCAATGCAAATGCCACAATTCCTATTTCTATGACGCATGTGATGTATACAATAATGTCGATAGAACTTATGTCTAAGCCTCTATTATTGTCTATGCGATGATAAATGATGCACACATACACAAGGTGATCGCATACTATCATATCTTATTTCTAAGGTGCATGCGATGCATAATACCAAACAGAACTTATGTCTAAGTTTCTATCTCTTGCTTATGCGGTTCTAATCTGACTCTCTCAAGCCTAAATTCTAATCTGACTCTCTCAAGTCTAGTTTCTTTCTTTAGACTACTCTCTCAAGTATCTTTAAAAAGTGAATGATGCATACGTAAGACAAGATGATCGCATAAAGTGTAAATCTTAGGTCATGCTAGCTAAGTACTTCTCAACCCATTCAGAGATTTAGCTACACATGCGAAGTAAGGGGAGATTGAACATAAGTTGAAATGAGATTTCCATTGTCTATATATGAAATGCAGAATATAGAATAGCAATAGAATTTAGAGATAAGAAGCCCAGTATCAATGTCTTGCTTCTCATGGCCTTTTACACTGTCTTTTCACTCCAACTCTGCCCAGATGAATATCTTTGCTTCCACAAGTATTGGCCCTTTCTCCTTTTGTAGCGCTTCCCAATAGTCTTTTGAGTTGTCCAAGAATGATCTCTTGGCGTCTTCTTCTCTTCGGTCTTCTCTGTCTTCTTAGTATAAGAATAACTATGAATATACTAATGGCTATCTATTTTTTATATGATCTAACTTGTCCTATATGGCGAACTCCTCTAACGATGGTGGCCTTCGGTATTTATAGAGTTCAAGGTGAAGAAGCTTTTCTCTCTAATGATTGCAATGATGGGCGATTATTAAATCTCTTGCTCTGATGCGCCGATTAATGGTCACCAAAATTTGAGTGTACTTGCTACAATGTGTCGTTAACGGCTTGTCAACTAAATTCATATTCGACCGTCATCAGCTTTCCATCCCATCATGATTTATTATGTTATCCCCTTGATGTGTAGTCTGTTGGGGTTGATGCCCTAAAGTCTCGTGTCCTGTAGTTTGTAAACAGTATATACGAACATCTGTGATTGTTAATATATGATATTTACTTCACATCTTGTTGTTTTGCTCAGTTATTTGTTTTATTTGCTTTACCACAAACCAATAAACATTAAATCCCTGGTTATCTGTATGTGACTCAAGAATGTATGTGGTGACATACAAGTGGATCATGTCTTAAGTGATAACCAAAATGGTCTGTAGTATATGGATATAGGAGGGAAACCTTATCCTGGTAATGCTACGGACGTGGCCCGTTTTGTGGAATGGTCACAAGTGTTATGACTTGTAACAGGTGGCTTGATCCTGATCATTCATGTTGGGGACATGCGAGCGGGGGCGTCCTATACAAGGAGTTTGTATAAGACCTGACCACGATGTGTTAACGTCTCATTATATAAAACCGTTCATGACTTCACTAAGATGACCATAAGTAACATGACCTCAATCCTGAGTGAGTTGGGAACTCCTGCCATTGAGGGCGGTCCTTTGATTTGTATGGATGATAGTGGCCAAGTCGCCGATTCAAACCTACCATTTTGGGGATTCGTCTAATTTAGGAGCTGGGAACTCAGCTACACAAGATGGAATTCAGTCTTTCCCGAGGCAAGGATAAGTTGATAGATGGCTCCCTTAAGGGCTGATTTTGGGGCTTGAACGATGTGGCGCCACACCCTTCTCTTGGCCCGAGAGGTGTTCACAAATAGTTGGACTATGTTGTATTGTTCATTAGAGGAATCAGTGGTACTTAAGGAGTGAGATGTAAGTACAGGGGCAAAACGGTAAATTGGCCCACTTGTACTTTTAAGCATCTGTGAAAGGTCATCGTACTCATGATTTGTTATATCCAATGGACACAAAAATATATCTGTGGTAAGAAGAGTTCAGATGTTGGTCTTTAGTGGAATCACTGACAGTTAACGGATAGTGAATCTCGTAGCTAAAGAGTTTAGTCAGCTATTCGCGTACTGTTAGAGCTTCGAGCCACAGGTCCATTAGGTCACCTGGGTAGCTGTTGACTTATTTTGATATCTTTAAACATAAACTTGTTGACTTGAAATTGGTGAATGTAATGTGCATGCATGATGATGTGCTACAAGCCCATGTTGCCATAAACTTGTAACGCAAAATGTAATCTTATGTTGAGTTGTTGCTCATGCATACTTTATGCGATACTACTTCTAGATGTATGCATTATTATTGAAATGCTTGTAGTATGCTATGCGTTGTCACAAGTTTCCTTGCGCTGAAACCAAGTATAATTCAAACGCAAGTTTCTCAGAGTAATCCGAGGTCGAACACAGGGATTGTTGTCATTAGTGTGTTACATTTGTGATATATGCAACCGGTGTTTTTACAATTAATAAAGGGTGTGTTTGTACAGGAAAGTAAATTGCGGTAAAGTAAAATTGTGCAGATAAACTAAAGTTACGGTAATAAAATAAATTGCGATAAAAATAAACCTAAGCTAACGTGATGCAAGATACAAGATACATGATATACATGATGTTGAGTTCGAATGCAAGATACAAGATACATGATATACATGATGCTGAATTCAAGACTGACTGTGAAGTTTATACAAAGGATCGTGGTCTGTGATGGAAAGGCTTTATGGATGAATCTGAAGGAGAAAGAATAATTAGTATAAACGTCCAAAGTTTGTTAATTGCGTTAAAGATATAACTAAGGTTCCTCTTTCCCTTAGCGTACACCTCTCGTTGATCGGCCACGTTCCCATATCTCTATGGTGAAACAGGGATGCACGTGGTGAACGTAAGGTTGCTTCCATCTCTGGAAGTACTTCTCGCTTTAGTGAATGCATTCTTCCAACCCTCTCTTGATAGGCGAAGATGTCGTCTAGCATGCCTTGACTAAACATAATTATTTCCTTAACCCAATTAATTCATTTGCTCAATTATTGCTAATTATCCAAGGGATTAAGAAAACATCGTGGAGAAAGTGAAATATGGATGAACGGAAATAGGTAAAGAGATGGAGATGGAAATGATCATAAACATTTAATTATAGAATTAAGCGTCTGATACATGGTGTGAATGATAGACTAAGAAGATGTATACAATTGATGATAAAGAGATAGAAACAAATACAGAAGAGTGTCAATGTCTTGACACAGATTTGGACGGTGGTTTTGCTTACTTGCGTGTGGAGTGGATGAACAGAGGAACTTCCCTCTCAGCTTGCTCGTCTAGTAGAAGTGACCTTTGTACATAGCCTCAACGGTAGGGATCAGAAGGATTTTTGCCCGGAGACTCACCTCTCGGCCATGTCTCTTAATTCTTCCCAGATCTACTCTAATTAGTCGCTCAACCAGTCTCTCTCTTAGATCAGTATATACACTTTTTTCTATATTCAAGCATCCTTTTTTCAGTGAAATGGCCAGAGCTATTTATAGGCTCAGCTTTGACTCTTTGCATTGTGATCCGCACTTTATTGTTAAGGCAGTCCCGGAAATGGTGGAGTGAATATTCCTTCTGTTACGCAATAAATCCAGTCAGAAATGCACAACGGTCAGTTGTACACGCGTCAGAATCCTCCGCAATTGCGTTGCTCTTTACATCTTCGATCGTTTGCCCGCATCCGGTATTGTTTTTTATTACCGCATGCGGTTGAAGTTACGTTGATCGCAAAGCACTTGATCGATTGTCGCATGCACCGTCATTGCGTTGATCATCTATTCATTTTTTAATGATGGGCACAATGCAATGTAGATGCGTTGTTCTTTTCATCTTGAGCCATGAACGCCATGGGTGACTTGATTTCCTGCAAAACAAACTTGAAATATTCTTTTCTATCATCGCAATGATGTCAATGGGTGTATTGACGACAATTTATAATTCTCACATTTCTTAGCTAATTTCTATACAATTGACGCAACTTTGCTTTCTTTTGGCCGCAATATCTAAATAAAACAGTATAAATAACTTGTATTTCTACAAGTTATCAGTAGCTTGGATAAAGTCGAGAACTAGTGTTTGGGTTAATTTGAAATGTTCAAATTGGCAAGAGGAAGTTCAATTATATATGATATAATTTGACTGGTTAATTATATATGATATAATCGGCTAAATGTATGAGATACATTATTTTGGAGGAAATTAGATATAAATAAGATTTATATCAAGAAGAGGAGAAAATACTATAGTAGATATATGATATCAAACTATAGGATATAAATATAATATGATTATATTTATTAATTAAATTAATTGATTAATTATTTGATAATTAACCGATTAATCCACGTTTAGACATGGGAAGTGAGGCTGCGAAGGTTATGGTAACTGGCAGGTTAAAACAATGAAAATCGTTTTCATTTTGAAAAAATTCATGCATTCGTATTATCACACGCCCAAAACAATCCGTGAAAGCGATCATGAGGGCCTATACGATAGAAGCTCGTCCGTCTAAACGATTGTCTGCCTCACATTTTCTCTAAACGATCGTATACGTTTTTCCTAAATGATCATTCAGTTTTTCCTACACGATCGTGTAGCTCTAGTATATGATAAGCATTTCCGCTATACGATAGCAGAGTTTCATCTCACACTTGCTTATCGTCTACACAACGCGTTCTCCTCCATCCTCTACCAAACTCACCAAAGCCCAGTCTTTACATTTTTTACACGAAGGATACCCGAGTTTCTCTTGTGGTGGTGTCGTCCCCGCTGTACTGTTCGTGTATGTTCTTATCGTGTCGTTGCAGTCGACCTACTCGCCAGGTCTTGGTACATCTGTGGGAGGTTTTCCACTAATTAGGTTTAGACGTTCGAAGAGTGTCTTCATCTATTATGAACCCTTTCCTTATTAATTATTGTGTTCTGAGCATGCTGATAATTAGGTTTATATGCATAACTGTATGTGTTGAATGTATGCCGTTTGTGTTTCGGTCACTTTGAAATTGGAGCGATCTAAACCCAAACGTAGAAAGGTGAATTACATAGATTTGATGCATGCATGCAAGTTAAGGACAGTCCATTAAAGTGTTTAAATGTGACTACTTGAACTTGTTTATATTTCATAAACAAACGTTGTTTATGAACATACTAGTGATGGACGCGATGGATGCGGCAGTGCAATATTATGTGTTGGTGATGTCAATGCGTTAGTGATGTGTTATGCGTTGATGATGTGTTATGCATTGGTGATGTGCTATGCGATGGTGATGAGCTTTGCGTTGGACATCCAAGGGCATGTGGGTGCATAGGACAAGCTAGTAGTATGCGTTGAAGGAGTGTTGGTCATTATCCTAGTTAAACGCATATGAAGTTGGATGGATGCATATAAAAAATGAATGCATATGAAGGATGAACGCATTCAAGGACGTCATCCGTACATGTGGCTTGTTAGGAAGAAACCTTAGGCCTTAAGCAAATAAGGTGGGTGCATAAGAAGACATGCAAATTTGAGGGCTATGCATTGGTAAAAGGGGAGCAAGACACTTTGGGTTGCACTAATGCAAGATTGCGTTGATATTGTGGTGAAGAGACACTTAGTCATGCGGCCAAGTAGGAGGTGTCGACCTTAGAGCAATCTTGGATGCTATAAATAGGACCAAGGACTTCAGATGAGAACTCAAATTCTCTTCAAAGGACATAAAGAAGAATTTATTGGGAGGAGACTATGCATTGATAGTAAGACCATGTGTTGGTCAAGAGGTTCCAAGAGGGGAGATGCTATCGGACAAAAGGATAGGAAGTAGCATCAACTTGGGACGAGAAGTTCTCCTAGAATACTTGTGGATTTGATGTGATTCGAAATCCATCTGAAAGCTATGAGAGTCTAACTTTCAAGGTAGGGCTGCCGGAGAAGAATCACCAAGTGTACTGTATGCATAGCATTTGTCTTGAAGAAGACCATAAAGCAACGATCGAACATCAGCGCAGACTCAACCCTGCGATGAAAGAGGTCATTAAAAAGAAGATCATTAAATGGATAGATGCGGGCATTATTTATCCTATAGCAGATACCCATGCCCTGTGTAATATGTACCAAAAAAGGGTGGCATGACGGTAGTCCCGAATGAAAATAATGAGCTAATACTGCAAAGGACCGTCACTGGGTGGCGCATTTGCATGAACTACGACAAACTGAATGCGGTCACAAAGAAAGATCATTTCTCCCTACCGTTCATTGATCAAATGCTAGACCGTCTAGTTGGAAATGACTTTAACTGATTTCTGGATGGCTATGCCGGGTATAACCAAATTATGATAGCTCCAGAAGACCAAGACAAGACCACATTCACCTGCCCATATGGGACCTTTCCTTTTCACTGCATGCCATTCGACCTTAGCAATGCCCCAAGCACATTCCAAAGGTGCAGGATGGCCATCTTTTCAGACTATCTTAAGGACTTTGTTGAAATATTTATGGACGACTTCTTTGTCTATAGGTACACTTATGAAGTCTACCTAGCCAACCTAGAGAAAATACTGAACAGATGCGAAGAGACGAATCTGGTTCTTAATGATACACTTGGTGTGGAGATGTGTACTGTGCATGCATGATAATATGCTACAAGCTCATATTGCCATGAACTTGTAACGCTATTTTTATATCTTATAGCATATGAACAAATATGAATATGAATGAATGAACAAGTATATGCGTTAAAAACATAAACTTGGTGAAAAAGATGGAATGTTATGCTGTGTTATTGCTCATGCACACTTTATGCGATACTACTTCTATGTGTTGTTAACTATATGCTTGTAGTATGCTATAGAGTAATGTGTGTCACAAGTTTCCTTGCGTTGAAACCAAGTATAATTCCAACGCAAGTTTCTCAGAATAATCCGAGGTCGAACACAGGGATTGCTTTCGTTAATGTGTTACTTTTGTGATACATGCGACCGGTTTTACAATTAATAAAAGATTTGGTTTGTACATAAATGTAAATTGCGATAAACATAAATTCCGTTGATAAAATAAAAGTGCGTTAAGAAGGTAAATCCCAAACTAACGTGATACAAGATACAAGATACATGATTCATGATATTGAGTTTGAGATTGACTGTGAAGTTTATACAAAGGATCGTGGTATGCGATGGAAAGCCTTTATGGATGAATCAGAAAGAGGAAGAATAAGTAGTAAAAACATCGCAAGTTTGTTAATTGCGTTAAAGATATAACTAAGGTTACGCTTTCCCTTGGCGTACACCTCTCGGTGATCGGCTGCGTTCCCATATCTCTATGGTGAAACAGGGATGAACGTGATGAACGCAAGGTTGCTTCCATCTCTGGAAGTACTTCTCACTTTAGTTTTAACGCATTCTTCCAACCCTCTCTCAATAGGCGGAATAACATCTTCACTTCTGCTCTCATAGGTGAAGATGCCATCTAACATGCTTTAGCTAAATACAATTATTTTCTTAACACATATTAATTTACTTGCTTAATTCTTACTAATTACCCAGGGAATTAAGAAAACATCATGGATAAAGTGAATCATGGATGAACGGAAATAGACAGAGAGATGATAATGGAAATGATCATAACAATTAATACTAAGATTAAGCGTATGATACATGGTGTGAATGATAGAGTAAAGAAGATGAGTACAAGTGATGGAAAAGAGATAGAAACAAATATAGAAGAGTGTCAACGTCTTGACATAGATCTAGACGGAGGTTTTGCTTACCGGCTTGTGGAATGGATGAAGAGGAGAGCTTCCCTCTCAGGCTTGTTCTTCTTGTAGAAATGACCATCGTACAGAGCTTCGACGGTGGGGATTGAAAGGATTCTTTGCCCGGAGACTCACCTCTTGGCCTTGTCTCTTGATTCTTCCCGGATCTTCTCTTGAAATCGCTTTAGACTAGTCTCTCTCTTAGATCAGCATACACGTTTCTATGTATTCCAATACTCAAGTATCAAGTCTCAAGTATTTCTCTATTCTCGTATCCTATATATCATTCAATGGTATTGCAGAAGCTATTTATAGGCAAAACTTTGACTCTTTGCATTGTGGTCCCAACTTTATTGTTAAGGCAATTCCTAAAATGGTGGAGTGAATATTCCTTCTCTTACGCAATCAATCCCGTCAGAAATGCACAACTGATAGCTGTACACGATTCTGAATCCTCCGGAATTGCATTGCTCTTTTACATCTTCGATCTATCTCCACATGTGGTGTTGTTTTTTATTACCGCATGCGGTTGAATTTGCGTTGAATGCTAAGCTCTTGATCAATTGTCATATGCGTCGTTATTGCGTTGATTGTCTCTCCATTCTCGATTGACGGGCGCAATACGACGTAGATATGTTGTTCATTTTATCTTTGAGCCATGAACGCATGCGGTGACTTGATTTTTTGCAAAACAGAACTGAAACATTCTCTTCTACCATCGCAATGGTGTTAGTGGGTGTATTGATGACAATTTATAGTTCTCGCATTTCTTAGCCAATTTTCATACCATCGGGGCAACTTTTCTTCCTTTTAACCGTAATATCTAAATAAAACAGTATAAATAACTTGTATTTCTACAAGTTATCACTTAACTGGGAAAAATGCCATTTTATGGCAAAGGAGGGCATCGTGCTGAGGCACAAGGTTTCCTGAGATGGGTTGGAGGTGGATAATGCAAAAATAGAAGCAATTGAAAAACTTCCACCTCCAACAAGCGTGAAGGTTGTACGAAGTTTCTTGGGGCATGCAGGATTCTACAGACGCTTTGTCAAAGACTTTTCGAAAATAGCACGACCACTGAGTGCGTTGTTAGAGGCTAAAAGAAAATTTTATTTTGACGACAATTGTCTTAACGCATTCAGAGTTTTGAAGAATGCGCTGATTACCGCACCCATGTTAATTGCACCAGATTGGACACTTCCTTTTGAATTATTGTGCGATGCAAGCAGGTATGCGATGGGAGCAACTTTGGCACAAAGGAGAAAAACAATCTTACATCCCATCGCATATGCGATTAAGACATTAAATCCTGCTCAGACCAATTACACCACCATAGAGAAAGAGCTTATTGCAGTAATTTTTGCATTGGAAAAATTTAGAGCATATCTGTTGGGAACAAAGGTGCTCATCCATACTGACATTCGGCAATAAAGTACTTAATGACAAAGAAGGACGCAAAGTCGAAGTTGATCAGATGGGTTCTTCTCCTTCAAGAATTTGACATAGAAATAATTGATCGAAAGGGAACAGAGAACCAAGTTGCGTATCACTTGTCTAGATTGGAAAACCCTGAGGTTGACCGCAATGAGTCAGAGGTGAGTGTGGTGTTTCCAGATAAGTAGTTGTTTCAGATTAAAGAATTATCGTGGTATGCTGACATATAAACTATCTTGTTTGCGGGCAATTTCCTAAAGATTATACCTACCACCAATAGAGGGAGCTCAAACATGAATGCAGATATTATTACTGGGATGAGCCGACAGATTCTGTGACTATGCATACCAAATGCTACTCAACAACGCATATTATCACAATGCCATGAATCACCATATGGTGGGCACTTTGGAGGACAACGCACTACAGCCAAAGTTTTATAGAGTGGATTCTTTTGGCCAACATTGTTTAAGGATGCAGCTGGCTATGCCAAGAAGTGTGATCGATGCCAACGCATAGGTAACATTTCATGGAAACATGCAATGCTGATGAACATCATCTTGAAACATTTTTCTATTAAGTCCAACCATACTTCCACCTCTGCGGGGTTTGCAATGCCCTCAAAGGCCACAACACCTAGGACTCTAAGCCTCTCAATGCCAAATATGTTTTATGGGTTGGCCTATACTAAACTCATGTTGGTCGCTAATCTTTGAACAATTTTGTCAAACACTCTATCTTCTAACTAAGGATCTACCCTGGTCTGAGGAGTACTCGACCCTCCCTTGGAAGTTGTTTCCTAATTCACAGGTTCTCTAGTCTTTCTTTATTCACCCTTGAGTTTCTTTCGACCTCATGGTTATGGTTGGTACGGTCAGTACTCCCATCTACCATCTGCTTGCTTCTTCTACCACTTTGTCTCAGCATCTTTACCTAATTAATAGTACACATATTATGGACTCATATCATTGGGACATGGACATATGCACGAGCTCTCTCTCATTCCCAAAACCTTATGCTCTTATACTAACTCGGTACACCCCCTCTAAGTTTACCCTCTTAAATCATAATGGGATGTGATGGCAGCAGTTACCGCCCAACTTACCAATAAAACCTGCTTAAAACCTCATTATGAAAATATGACTTAGTGGCACAATAATCTATGACTTTAAGCAGTAAAAGCAACTTCATCTCATAAATGACAACAAAACATATGTCCATTAGAACAACACAAGAACAATTATGTGGGTCCCAAAACAAAATCCACTAGTCTCATACTTCTCTAAAAAACATGTGTACATTAATTACAAGCTTAACCTAAGCTTCATCCTTCCTAGACGAGTCTCGAGTGGCAAGCAACAGTGGGTTCAACCTCGTGGAATCTGACCGCTACATGGGAAAACGGAAAACATTTGAAAATGGTGAGTGGTGCGCGGAAGATTGGAAGTCAATTTTACTCGACAACCAAAATCCCATAGACGCGGTATGCGATGCATGTTCCTAAGATATGCGTTGATAGTCATGCGTTGATGGTCATGCGTTGGAACGAAAAATTTGTTAACGAATGTATGCGATGACCATTCGTCTTGCCACAAGTTTTCTTGCATTCACGCCGAGTATAACATGAACGCAAGTTTCTCGAGTAATCGAGATCGAACATAGGGACTTGTAACTATATGTTTGCGGTGATGTGCATGCGACAATTTAAATAAAAGAATGGAGGGGATATTGCTAAGTTAATCCTACTCCTACTCCTATCTAACAGACAATGCAATGAGAATATGCATGAAAGGTAGAGATGCGACAGACCTTGACATGAAAATAAATGTATGGGAAAATAGATAAAATGCAGAGATGATTTCATTGCAAAACTTAAGAGTGATCGCAAGGGCAACCCTAGTCAACGCAATCCATGCAATCATGCTACACACATGTGAACCTAACTTTAGGACGTATCCAGTGTATCTGCGACATTGCCGAGAAGCCTATGCCTGCCTAGACCTCCATAACCCACTCACTAGCTCTCATCGCATGAGCGTGCTGCCACATAACCCCTTATCCTACTACCTGGACACATGCAAATCCAGTCTGTAGGGTGCATACGCTGTGTGAAGCAAATAGAGCATATCTCTAAGAACCCCATTCTTGCCTATGCGTTCCAATCTGCTCTCTCGAGTCTTAGATTTGGGTTTCAGACTATCTCTCAAGTATGCCTAAATGTGAATGATGCGCTCATAGAACAAGATAATCGCATGAACTTGGCTGACCTAAGCTTATTCCTATCTCTAGTGAACAACGCAAACATTGCTTAATGCAACCAACCACTTACCCTCCCGAGCAGTTGGTTGTTGTTGACTTTACTCATAGACAAGCATTGTGTTAGTCTATAGACAGACGTTGCTACAGCTTCACACTAAGCAAATAAGGTTACTCACACACTCACGCAACGCATACTTCTCGGTAGGTTGCTACATGTTTCATATCCCTAATCCACATGACTAAGTATGCAATACCTAAGCACTCTCACTAAGTGTTGCAATGAAAGTAAAGATGCTAAGCAAAGAAGATGGAGATGGAGTCGAAGGAACAGATAAATGCATTAAAAATAAATTGTATTAATTTCTTAATTCCAAAATGTCATACAATACAATATGAGAGAGGAAAGGAAAAGGAAATGACCGACTGGAATCAAAGATTTGCTCCCAGCGGATGTGCATCAAGGCTGCCGGTGATGCCATGGATGGGTGGAGGAGTTGACTCTTTCAAGATCTAGCTCCGGTTGTCACTCGGAATGGATGAAGGAGGTGAAGAACTCTCAGGCATCTTCTCACGCATTTTGTCTAGATCGCGGGGAAAATCCCTGATTGAGGGATAATCTCCAGATTCCTTGAATTTCAACTCATCGACCTTTATTTATAGAGCTTGGGTCGCTAACAGCATTAATTGGGCTACTCTGAGTCTGACATTTGGTGCGTTACTCCTTTTCTGAACGTCTGCCACCAACGACATAGTAGGTGAAATGTCAACATCATCTTTTGGATTTTCTCGAGGTAGATGCATTGATGCGTTCATTCCACCAAATGGCCGCATTCGATTAATACCAAAACTCTACATGATGACCGCAATCGCTTGACGAGCACAACTCCCATATGATGGATGCATATGGATGATTATTGCAACATCCATGCATTGATCGACGCGTTCGGCTTTGCGATGAAGTGTTTCTCTGAATGCGATCGTCTATGCGGTGGTTCAATTTTTGCGTTTGTGTTTATTTCCTGTATTGGCTAAAAAAATAGAATATTGAACGCATAATTAACGCAAAGTAATGGGTTAGCTGAGATTCATCATGCTGATCGACGCAAACTCTTTTTCTCGAGAATTCCTATCATGATTGGCACAATTTCTGCCTAACAATCTTCATAATTCTAAGTAAAAGGACTAAGATGGCATGTATTTCTGCATGTCATCAGTGAGCTAGTTGCCCGGTGAGTGATTCATAGAAGACCAATTTGTCTCATGCCTTTCATATGCATATCAAACGTGTAAACATGCTGAAAATAATCTCAAGCAACTTACGTAGTAACATGCATTAAACATAACATCATAATCGTACATATTATCAAACCTTAGTTGGGAAGAGCGTTCGTAGCTCAAGCTCCCAACATCCATTCATGGCCATGAGACCCATACTTCGGTCCAATTATAATGACTATGGCCAGGAGACCCATACTTCGGCCTCTCATACTGAACTACCTACGTGCACGTGAAGTATACTAAGTATCGTCAACACCTTTAGGTATTTCCTCGGATACCTTCTACACCTTTGGCATCCGACTTACTAGAACTGTACCATTCATAGAAAATATGTGTAACCTTTAGGCATAGCACTTACCTAGCTTTCACCGTAAGAGCCTTGTCACAATTCAACACGCATGCTTCGTGAAACATAAACATTTAGCTTTTACAATACTTTAGCATTCATCCTTGACATATGCTAGAATTAGTAAAACTTATTTAAATAGCTTAAAACATCATGCTTAAGAAATGATGTGAAATCTTTAAAATCGTAGGTATAATATTTAGTTTCTTGGAAAATCCATAAACCATAGCGTGAAATTCATTTGTAATGCATGACCTTTTATATATACATTTTTGAAGACATTTAGTCACTCACGGGTCTTTAGGCTTGTTTTTTCTTAGGCTTGGTAGGCTTCCCCAATGGACATTGCTCGTGCACATAAGAATAGGAACTCTAGTTACTACTTTGGTCTCCCTTTTGATACTACTCTTTTTAAACCAAGCTCACATTTAGCAAGAAATTTCCTGTTCATCCAAAAAATTCTAGATTCAACTTCTAATGTCAATAACTCAACAACCAGAACTCATTTTAAGAATGTTCCTTTTTAAAACATGCTCAGAATTGTGTTAGCAAAGATACCTCAAAATTTCAACATAAAAATACTTGTGGTTGATCTGGGGCTTTAAATCTTTCACAATGGCCCTAAACCACGAATTCCCTGCTTGTTCTAAACTTCAAGGTTTAAGTTCCAAAATATGTAACTCAAACCCCATACCTTAGTTTCCAAAAGTTCCTTCTACAACCTTACTTGTAATGGTGATGACCATAACCTTAAATTTTCAACTTAAAATTCCATGTGGTTATGCCTAGATCTAAGATTCTTTGTCGAGTGCCTGGAATCATCTGAAAACGAACCTTTGCCTCTTCCTTCCTTCTCCAGCCTTATTTCTTGTGAGAACTTTTTTTTTAGTGGCTCAATTATGGAAACTATACTCACAAAGCTTTCCAACGGTACCAAAATTTCTTGATTTTCTTGAAGGAATATTACAAATCGAGCTCTTAAAGTTCCCTTTTTCATTTTATACTACCGCCCAACCTTTTTGCATGAAATCTCCTCAAGCCACCTCACCCATAGTGGAGATTAAGGGCCCAGATTAAGCCATTTGTCTGGATAAATAAAAGAAAAGTTCAAAACTGAACGTTTCGAGCAACTTGATCCTCGATGGGAAAACTCGATGGAAATGGATAATTACTCGATGGAAATTTCAATGGTATTTTTGTGAATACTCAATGGAAAACTTGATTCTCAATGGAATACTCAATGCCCGAAGGCTTGTTCGATGCACGATCCTTCCTCAATCGCTCATACTTGATGATCGATGGCATTTACTCGATGTCTGCCTTATGCTTACTTGATGTTCAGCCAAACTTTCTTTTTGCAAGGCTAGTTTAATAAGTATTTGAGAGCCAAGTTTCCATACTTAAACATTTTCCTTCTTCAAAATGTATCCTTTACCCAATTCCCACAATTCAAATCTAACATAAATATTTAACCCCCTTACTTTACTAAACTAAAAAATAAACATATTTAAAAAGGGAAAGTAAGGTTTGGGTTTTACATTTGGTGAAATTTTTCTTATGATGACTTTCAGCTATTTTAAACATCTCTACATTCAAAACGGCTTTTACGTCAATCGGTTTTAACATGTATAAGTTATTCTTTAGATTTGCAGAGCATACTATATTACCTTTTGAGATAATGAACACTTCATTATATTCAAAAGAAACTTTGTAATTTTGTTCATACAAACATGAGATAGAAATAAAATTCCTTTTATAAAAGGAGTTAAATAAATAATTTCAAGTAAAATGTGTCTATCTCTAATAAATAACTTTATATCTCCCACTACTTTAGCCAAAACAACCTCCTCGGTCCCTGCCTTAAAGGTTGCTCCACCTTCTGTAAGTTGTCTCCAGGAACTAGTTTCCTGAGCAAAAGTATAGATATGATTAGCGGCTCCTGAATCCATTATCTAGGTTAACTTATCATTTTCCACCAAGCACGTTTCAATAACAAGTAAATCATATTTACTTTGTTGTGCTTTCGGGTAAGTAGCAGAATTTGGAGATAGAGGACAATCCTCTATTAAAACATAATCTAAATCATCAACTGCTAGTATATTTGATTTCCATGTTGATTTACTGTTAGAAGTGTCAGAAGCAAGTAAATTTGAAGAATTCAACATGCTGAAATTATATAAAAAAAATCTAATTAGTGAATTGCTTCTAAACCCAATCAAATGTTAGCAAAGTGATAATGTACCCAACTTTCATTATTTTATTTGCAATGATACTATAGTGAGTCAGAATAAGTGCTACCGAGGGTCAATCAAATACTCCTTCACTAAAGCAAGACATTCTTGACTAAATACTATCTCCAAAATAACTCATATTTCGATAGTCATGTAGCTACCATTTTCGGTCAAGAACTACTAACACTTATTAATTCTGTAAATGTAACCCTCCATTTTTAGTCTCAAAGATTAGCGGTCCCAACGATGCTATCGAATTGGAGAGTCAAAGTTAGGAAACGCCCTAAGAAATCCTATCTATTTATGGAGTTTGAGTTGTTCTGGATCCCATGTTACAACCCTCTGAGGGGATAGCGTCAACGAATAACAAAGGCCGCTTAAAGCTAACCGGCAAGCACAATATAGGAATCTCACAGTCCAAACAAATGGAAGAGATCATAGGACACATTGACATATATCCTTCACTCACTTACTATAAACTACTTCCCCCATTCACCTTGATCTTCACCCATACAAAAACTTTCCAAATGGAGCAGTCAAGGAATAATAGACACGAGGCATTGTATGGACCTCACGGTGTGAACTTTCTAGGGACGTGAGAGTTGAAATCAATATATCACATATTTGATTTTACAATGAACAACATTCCTTTATTCACCTTGATCTTGATTCATGCAAACACTTTCCGAATGGAGTAATCAAGGTATAATCGACATGAAGTGAATCATGAATCTTGATGTGAACTCTTAGGGACACGATAGCCAAAACAACATATCGTATATGTTATTAATCACCCACTAAAGTGTTCTAACTACATATCATATATGTTATTAAACTCCCATTGAAGTGTTCTACTGTCACACCCCGTCCCGAGCCCGCACTCCTAAGCCCAAGGAGAGGCGTGAGGGACCCCAGATACCACCCTTTTGTGATACCTATTGCCCATTTGAATCTCTTTACTACACTCAGTAAACTTTAAGTCAAGGAGATAACAACAACTGCTTAAGTAGGCCCATTTTTATTACAACAATGTAATGTTTATACAACTCTACGACTTAACTACAAAGTTTACAAAAACCATTCTTAAAACTCTCTGGAAGTGTAACTGTGGCTTGTGGCAGACCTTGACCTTAGCAGCACCCTTGAACTCCTCACCTTTCGCTGTCCGGGGGAGAAATATACATAAACATGGAAGACGTGAACTACAAAGCTCAGTGAGTGGTGGTTTTATACAAACATAGGTTTGATTACATAAATTCATTTTTGGGAATACAATTCCACAATCAACAACAATCACATAATAAAATGTAACCACCCCAGCCTGTCAGCTAGACAACTCTGGCATGATCATGTATCTTCCCCTAGTATTCTCCGCGAATAATGTGCACATATCGATAATTTCTACTAGACATGTTTAGGTACGCTAACAATTTCAGCCCGATAACCTGGCAATTCCCATCAAACGTCCACAAATCATGCTAACAGTATCTAATGCATTATTTTATGAATGGAAATATGGATGATATGTGTTGATGGATTGCATTGTGCACTCAAATTTCCCTAGCGGAATTCAAGTGTAAATTCCTCTAAGTTTCCTAGTAAGTCCAGGTTCAAACACAGGGACTTGTGAAAATAGTTGCATTGGTAATGTTTATGAAAACTTTGTGGTAACCAAGAAAATAAATAAAGTGTGGGTGTGTTGTTGCGTTGATGAAAAAGAAGTAAATAAAGGCGGCAGATTTGATAAAGATAGTTGCATTGATAGATGCAATGAGTATGCGATGAACAGGTTGAGAAGATCTTTAGCTAGCATTACTCGGGAACGCGTCAAACTTTGTGATCATGTTACAACCATGCACAGCAAGTCATTTCCCAATGTAAATGCAATGCTTCGAAGTCTAGGACGCATGTGTTGAATGCAAAATGTCCATAGAGCTTATCCCTAAGTCTCTACTCTTGTCCTATGCGTTGATGCAAAATGCATGAAAGCAAGGTGACCACATACAATCATATCTTATTGCTAAGATGCATGCGATGCGTTAATAAAAAATAGTGCTCATTCCTAAGCACCTATCTCCCATTTATGCATTCTAATATGGTTCTTCCAAACCTAGATTCTGACCTGACCTTCTCAAGTCTAGATCCTATCTTTAGTCTACCCTCCCGAGTATCTCTAATAGACGAATGAAGCATACATAAACAAGATAATCGCAAAGATGAAGATTCCTTCGTTATGCTAGCTAACTACTTCTCAACCCATTCAACTAATTTAGCTACTCATGCATAAATGAGAGTGAGCAGATATAGAGAAAGACATTTCATTCTTATAACTGAGTTGAGTACAAAATGACAATGGAAAGTAAAGGTAGAAAGCCTGATAGCAATTCTTTGCTGACTGTTGTGCATACAATTGTGTATGTTATGCTTATTCACACTACTTACAGCATGCGAAAAAATATGAATACGAATGAATGACTCATACAAGCTCATGTTTCCATAAACATGATGACGCAAAGATGGAAATGGAATGTGGATGCTGTGTTATGCATGACTACTTCTAGGCATATGCATTGTTAACTAAATGCTTGTACTAGGCTCTAGAGTAATGTGTTATCACAAGTTTCCTTGCGCTGAAACCATGTATAATTCCAACGCAAGTTTCTCGGAGTGATCCAAGGTCGAACACAGGGATTGTTGTCGTTAGTGTGTTACATTTGTGGTATATGCGACCGATGTTTTTACAATTAATAAAGATTGTGTTTGTACAGGAAATTAAATTGTGGTAAAATAAAATTGTGCAGACAAACTAAAGTTGGGTTAATAAAATAAATTGCAAAGAAAATAAACCTAAGCTAATGTGATGCAAGATACAAGATACATGATATACATGATGCTGAGTTTGAGACCGACTGTGAAGTTTATACAAAGGATTGTGGTATGCGATGGCAAGTCTTTATGTATTAATAAGAAATGGGAAGGAATAATTAGTACAAGCATCGCAAGGTTGTTAATTGCGTTAAAGATATAACTAAGGTTCCTCTTTCCCTTGGCGTATACCTCTCGGTGATTGGCCGCGTTCCCATATCTCTATGGTGAAATAGGGATGAACGTGATGAACGCAAGGTTGTTTCCATCTCTGGAAGTACTTCTCGCTTTAGTTAACGCATTCTTCTAACCCTCTCTCGATAGGCGGAATGGCATCTTCACTTCTGCTCTCATAGGTGAAGATGTCGTCTAGCATGCTTTGACTAAACATAATTATTTCCTTAACCCAATTAATTTACTTGTTTAATTCTTGCTAATTACCCATGGGATTAAGAAAACATCGTGGAGAAAGTGAATTACGGATGAATGGAAATAGACAAAAAGATGGAGATGAAAATGATCATAACAATTAATACTAAGATTAAGCATCTGATACATGGTGTGAATGATAGAGATTCAGAAGATGAGTACAAATGACGATAAAGAGATAGAAACAAATACAGAAGAGTGTCAACGTCTTGACACAGATCTGGACGGTGGTTTTTCTTGCTGGCATGTGGAACGAATGAATAGAAGAGCTTCCCTCTCAGGCTTGCTCATCTGGTAGAGGTGTCCTTCCTACAAAGCTTCAACGGTAGGGATCGAAAGGATGCTTTTCCCAGAGACTCACCTCTCAGCCTTGTCTCTTAGTTCTTTCTGGATCTACTCTGATTAGTCGCTCAACCAGTCTCTCTCTCAAATCAGTATATACAGTTTTCTCTTTATTCAAGCATCCTTTTTCAGTGGAATGGTCAGAGCTATTTATAGGCTAAACTTCGACCCTCTAACTTGTGGTCCCCACTTTATTGTTAAGGAAATTTTGGAAATGGTAGAGTGAATATTCCTTCTGTTACGCAATCAATCCCATCCGAAATGCACAATGGTCAGCTATACATGCGTCAGAATCCTCCGCATTTGCAGTGCTCTTCACATATTCGATCATTTGCCTGCATGCGGTGTTATTTTTTATCATCGAATGTGGTTGAAGTTGCGTTGATCGCTTAGCTCTTGATCGATCATTGCATGCGCCATCATTACGTTGATCATCTACTCATTCCTGAATGATGAGTGCAATGCGACGTAGATGCGTTTTTCAATTTATCTTAAGCCATGAACACATACGGTAACTTGATTTCCTATAAAATAGACTTGAAATATTCTTTTCTACCATCGCAATGGTCTCAGTGGGTGTATTGACAACAATTTATAATTCTTGCATTTCTTAGCTAATTTCTATACAATTGACACAACTTTTCTTTCTTTTGGCTGCAATATCTAAATAAAATACTATAAATAACTTGTATTTCTACAAGTTATCACTGACCGAGGATTTTTACACTGAATCTCTATTCTGATCTACAAATGTTCATGCTTCTACAAGCGTCGGCCCTCTCTCTGTCTTGGAGCTTCCGGTGCTTTCCCAAACTTACCGGAACGATCTACCGGCACACCTTCTTCCTCGCATCCGCCTTAAAATGAAAGAAAAGTATGGACAGAGGCATGAACTTGTAAAGTGATGAAATAATCGATTGCTTAATCCCTTCTCTGAAGAATGCACTTGGTATTTATAGCGTTTCGATGGTGAAAGGCGGCTTCTCCCTCCCGATTGTATAGATGGGACAGCTTTAATTCCTGACTGATGAGCCGGATAATTGTCACCGATAAAGCTGAATGTACTTCGTGACCGTTATTGACTGTCAACTTAATTTGGATCCAACTGCCAACAGCTTTTTGTCCCATCGCTCTTAATTGTTCTTTCACCTGGATGCGCCCACCATGTTGCATTGACCAAGTTGCGGTGATTCTTTTTGGGCGAATGTTTGTGAGCACGATCAATGCAAAGTCTTGCGATGAAGTTGCGCTTGACCAATGTATTCCTATGATCGCAATCTCTGCATTGCATTCACGCATATTCTACACAAGAATGTAAAGATCAACTGCTCTAATGCGTTGGATGCATGCGACCGCAATATTATAGAATTTATGCTTAATGGACGCAATTTAACATATTTCATCAACGCAATCCAACATTGTTTAAGAACTTAGTACTTTGATAACGTGGATTTCTGCTCGTTATCATACCCCCAAATTTAAACAATGCTTGTCCTCAAGCATAAGCTAAGATTCCTTTAGCAAGTTAACCGCCAAGTTTTCTTTCCATAGATTTCTCAAGGATACTTCGTTGAAATCCTATATGCCAGAATTTCCTTAAGTCTTATTCAAGTCTCTTCCTAAAATATTTCTAAGACTTAGGAATTGCAAGCTTAACTTTCAAAAGGACTTTACTAAATTCCAGAACATTGCATGATTTATTTCGAAAAGAAAATTTTCCTCTGGGGTGTCAAATGACTTATCCTTGCACAAAAATTTTCTTTATTGCTATTTTTTTCTGACCTTGCGCTAATCCGAGTGCCTTGCCTTCATTTTGGCTTGCCCCCACGTGTTTCATGCGGACATCCAACTATAAGCAATGCACTCTTTCTCAGACTAAATTCATACCGATTTGGAGTGGAGTTGCGGTCATTGATTTATGCATTGATCCTGGTGACTTACCTTCGTTTTGGCTTGCCCCCACGTGTGTCATGCGGACATCCAACTATGTGTAAGTGCCTTTCACAACTTAACTGTTATCAACATGGGTTTCCCATTGTGTTGACAGTGGAGTTGTTATTCTCAAAAATGTTTTTTTTTTTTAGAAGATAAAAAGGTCGAAAATAAATACCTCACCCCCAAATTTAAAA
The DNA here is from genome assembly GCF_027475165.1 of Benincasa hispida. Classification (NCBI taxonomy): domain Eukaryota; kingdom Viridiplantae; phylum Streptophyta; class Magnoliopsida; order Cucurbitales; family Cucurbitaceae; genus Benincasa; species Benincasa hispida. The sequence continues at coordinate 30,523,399 of NC_143488.1, read as the reverse complement.
TGTGGCAATGTCCTCATTGCCACAAGATTAAAGTAAGTCATGCGATGGTCATAGAATGCATTGTAAAGAAAGTTTGAAAGAAAGCTAGCAAACCCCTAACTTCGAGAAATATTTCATGAGGTGACTATTTTAAGACTAAGTTGACTCTAGTGTATACGAAAGAAATAGAAGCATATTTATCATCATTGAAATCATACTTGGCAAAGAAACAAAATGCGGTGAACTACTAAATTTATCTACTAGGCAAATGATTATGGTAATTAAGGAGGATGCGGTGATAAAGCTTTGAAAAGTGAAATGCAATGCAATAGCTCAAAATTTGAAATAAAGATAAGGAAGAGAACACCCCCAAATTTTGTGTTGTCACCTGCATTGTATAGTGAGATCATTTGCTTCCTCGTAATCCTGTGCCTTAATCCTTGTAAACAGACAAAGAGAGGGTCAAATGATTTTAAAATAAAACAACAAGTTTTTTTTTTTTTATAGCAAAATAAGTGAAATACAGATAATAGGAAAGTGACGAAGAATTAAATGTTCAAGAGTTGAGTAAGGGATAGTATGGGATTTTAAACTTTGTGGAGACTATTTCTAGCTAGAAATCTCCTCCACAATATGCCTTTATCTGTTGTCCATTAACTTTAAATGTTCGACTGCCATCTGTGGTAATCAATTCCACCATACCATGTGGAAATATTGCTTTGATGATGAAGGGACCAGACCAGCGCGATTTTAATTTTCCCGAGAAGAGCCACAATCTTGAATTGAAGAGTAAGACCTTTTGCCCGACTTGGAGGTTTCTAGCACATATGCGTTTATCATGCCGGTGCTTGGTGCGCTCTTTATAAATGTTTGCATTCTCATACGTGTTGACCTTCCATTCTTCTACCTCAACCAGCTGTAGTTTTCGCACTTCCCCTGCTTTCTTCAAATCAAAATCCAGCCCCAGAGGCAAATGACACGTGTTGCCAAATACCAATGCATAGTGGGAAATATCTATAGGTGTTTCAAATGCGGTCCGGTATAACCACAAGGCATCATCAAGCTTCATTGCCCAATCCTTCCGTGAAGGTTTTACCACCTTCTCAAGTATCAATTTAACTTCACGATTGGACACTTCAGCCTGGCCATTTGTTTGCGGATGGTATGCGGTGGCAACCTTGTGGAGGATATTGTATTTGCGCAGCAGCTCCTTTATATTGTGATTAACAAAGTGTGATCCTTCATCACTTATGATGGCACAAGGAGTGCCAAAACGAGTGAAAATATTTTTCTTGAGGAACTGGGAGACCACTGCCGCATAACTTGCGACGCATGCAATTGCCTCTACCCACTTGGAAACATAATCAACGGCCAATAAGATATAATGCTTGCCATGTGAAGGAGGGATTGGTCCCATGAAATCAATCCCCAAGACATCAAATAATTCATGCTCCAAGATAGTATTCATTGGCATTGCGTTCTTCCATGAAATGTTTTCGGTGCGTTGACACTGATCACATTTCATTGCGTAGTCAGCAGCATCCTTAGATAATGAAGGCCAAAAGAATCCACTTTGCAAAACTGTAGCTGCAGTGCATTGCCCTCCAAAGTGCCCTCCATATGGCGAATCGTGGCACTGTGACAATATGCATTGTTGAGCAGCATTTGGTACACATAATCGAATGACTTGGTTTACACCTCTTCTATACAGATTCGGCTCATCCCAATATTAGTGTTTGTATTCATGCTTGAGCTTCCTCTGTTGATGGTAGGTGTAATCTTCAGGGAATTATTCACAAACCAAATAATTAATGATGTTCGCATACTAGGACAATTCTTCTATGTGGAACAGCTGCTTCTCCGGGAACACGACACTCACCTAAGATTCATTGCACTCATCCTCAGGATTTTTCAATCTGGACAAGTGATCCTCAACTTGATTCTCTGTCCTCTTTCTTTCAATTATTTCAATTTCGAATTCTTAAAGGAGGAGGACCCATCTAATCAATCTCGGCTTTGCATATTTTTTTGTCATTAAATATTTGATTGTCGAGTGATCAGTGTGAATGAGTACCTTTGTTCCCAACAGATATGCCTTGAATTTCTCCGATGCAAAAATCACAGCCAGGAGTTCTTTTTCAGTAGTGGTATAATTTATTTGAGTAGGGTTTAGAGTTTTACTCGCATATGCGATGGGGTGCAAAATGGTTTTCTTCTTTTGAGCTAATGCAGCCGCATCATGTACCCGCTTGGGTCGCACATGATTTCTAATGGTGTTGCCCAATCCGACGCAATTAGTACGAGCGCGGTAATCAATGCATCTTTTAATACTCTGAATGCGTTGAGGCAATTGTTCTCAAACTCAAATTTTCTGTTCGCCTCTAACAACACACTAAGTGGTTGTGCTATTTTAGAAAAGTCCTTAACAAATCGTCTATAGAATCCAGCATGCCCCAAGAAGCTTCGCACAGCCTTCACGCTGGTTGGAGGTGGAAGTTTTTCAATTGCTTTAATCTTTGCTTTGACCACATCCAATTCTTCTCGGGAGACTTTGTGTCCCAACACTATACCCTCTTTCACCATGAAATGACACTTTTCCCAGTTGAGTACCAGGTTCGTCTCTTCACATCTTTTCAGAATTTTCTTGAAATTGGCCAGACAGACTTCATAATTGTTCCCATAAACGAAGAAGTCATCCATAAATATTTCCATTGAGTCCTCGAGAAAATCTGAAAAGATCGCCATCATGCACCTCTGGAACGTGCTCGGCGCATTGCAAAGGCCAAACGGCATGCGATGAAAAGCAAATGTCCTATATGGGTAGGTGAATGTGGTCTTGTCTTGGTCTTCAGAAGCTATCATGATTTGATTGTACCCAGCATATTCATCCAAGAAGCAGTAAAAATCATTCCCTACTAGTCTGTCTAGCATTTGATCAACGAATGGCAGAGGGAAGTGATCTTTCTTTGTGGCCGAATTCAATTTGCGGTAGTCCATACATATGCGCCATCCAGTGATGGTTATTTGCGGTATTAATTCATTGTTCTCATTTGGGACTACCGTCATTCCGCACTTCTTCTGCACACATTGCACGGGGCTGACCCACGTGCTATCTGCAATGGGATAGATAATGCCAGCATCTAGCCACTTGATAATCTCCTTTTTAAAGACCTTCTTCATTGCAGGGTTAAGTCTGCGTTGATTTTCAATAGTTGCTTTGTGGTCGTCCTCAAGACGAATGTGGTGCATGCAGTACGCGGGGCTAATTCCTCTGATGTCAATGAGCGTCTAACCAATTGCTCGTACATGTTTCTTGAGAATGCTCATCAACACGTGCTCTTCATCTGCATTGATCACAGAGGAAATTATCACTGGTAGCTTCTCATTCTGCCTTAGAAATGCATACTTCAAATGTGTTGGTAGGGCCTTCAATTCAAGTGTTGGTGGTTCCACGTGGGAAGGTTGCGTTGTTTTTCTTTCTTCTTTTGGCTCTTTTTCTCGTGTTGCGATCATTTCTTCTTCTTTGTTTGTTTTTGCTACGATCGCATTGCAGGCAGCTATGGATGCGTTGGCATCCTCTTCTTCACACTCTTCATCAAACTTTTCTTCTTCAATAAAATTTAGGTCATCGTTAGAATCTTGTAGGTCTTCCTCATCCGAGAATTTCATGGCATGAATTATGTTAAATTTGAGCTTTTGTCCATTTATGCTCAAAGTGATTTCTCCCTTGAGCACGACTCATTGATAAGAAAGGTCACCCCAAAATGATGGGCACATCTTTGTCAGCCTCATAGTCTAGAATGATGAAGTCAGCTGGAAAAATAAATTTATCAATCGTGATCAGCACATCCTTCACCTTACCTTCTGGATGAACCAGAGATCTGTCAGCCAATTGGAGAGTCACTGATGTAGGCACGAGTTGCCCCACATTTAATTGTCTAAAGATTGACAGTGACATCAAATTTGTGCTGGCCCCCAAGTCACACAGGGCTTGCCCAATATAGAGTCCTCCTATGGAGTAAGAAATAGTGAAGCTCCCAGGATCGCTCATCTTCAGTGGAATAATAGATTTTGAACTTTGCGTTAATGCCACCGTGGCAAATTTTCCAGTGCCTCTTTTTTTAGTTACCATGTCCTTCAGAAACTTGGTATAGGCAGGCATTTCTTCAATCGCTTCATTGAAAGGAATGTTAACATGTCATTGCTTTAACATAGATAAGAAGTGTTGGTTCTGTACCTCTTCGTTTTTCTTCTTTCTTAGCCTCTGAGGGAAAGGTGGTAACTGGACTTTCACGGTTCCCATTTCATTTGACTTTGAGGTCGACGCAACCTCAAGTTCCACTTCTTCATTTTCTCTTTCTTCTTCTTGCGTTACTACAATTTCAGGTTTGATTGTGATGGAAGTTGTTTTACTCTGATCCTTCTTTTCTCCTTCCACAGTCTTTCCACTGCGCAATGTCACAACCTGACATTGCTCCTTACCTGATCCCTCTTGGTTGTGTGGAAGCTCGGTAGAACTTGGCAATGCCCCTTACAGTCTACTTTTCAGCTCATTCGCAATCTGGCCCATTTGCAAGGTTGCGGATGGACGTAGCCTGACTTTGAAGCATTGTCTCGTTATTCTCTATATATTGCGTCAATAGGTTCTCTAGAGAAGAAGATTGCGTTGGTTGTTGCGAGCTACTTGCTTGGTTGCTTTTTTGGCTGTTGTTGCGTTGAAAGAATCCTGGTGGCCCTTCTTTTTGTGCCACAGATTGAAAATTTTGTTGTTGATTCTTCCAAGCAAAATTGGGGTGGTTTCTCTACCCAAGGTTGTAAGTGTTTGAAAAGGGATTATTCTTTACAAAATATACAGACTGTAGATTTTTCGGGCAATCTTCCATCGCATGCCCATCACCGCAAGTCGCACACCTTGCGGTGTTTTAACTTATTGCATTAATTTGCCCACTTTGCGGTGTTGGGCTGCTGATCACCATTCCTTGAATCAAATTCATTATTGTGGTCATTTGGTTATGTAATGAAAAAATGGCTCCGTTATTTGCATTGGAATCTTTGAGTCTCAATCTCTGGTCACTCTCCCTTCAGTCTTCCTGGTTCTTGGAGATGCGGTCTAGAATATTCTTCGCCTCCTCATAAGTTTTGTCAAGATGACCACCAGTGGCTTACGCATTGGCAGCGTTCTGTGAAGTAGGATTCAAACCATGATAGAAAATTTCCATTTGAAGGCATTCTGGTACCCATTATGTGGACAATCCCGGACCAACCTTTTAAACCTTGCCCAAGCATTACTAAGTGATTCGTCCATATCTTGTTCAAAATTAGTAATAAGCTTTCTTCGTCTTGCGTTCTCGGTAGGTGGAAAATACTTTTTCATCAATTTCTCCATTACCTGCTCCCAAGAAGTAATCTCTCCTGGTTCGAGCGGATAAGCCCATTTCCTAGCCTGATCACAGAGAGAAAATGGGAACAACGTTAGTCGAACTTCTTCAGCATAGATGTTTGGTAACACAAAATTATTGCAGATTTTAATAAAACTTCAGAGGTGGGCGTGCGGATCCTTGACACACCTTCCCCTGAATTAACCTGCAGTCTGGATCATCTGCAGCATCACTGGTTTCATCTCGAATCTACTTCCGTCGAGGGCAGGGCTCATTATTCACGGAGAGAAATCATAGAGGTTTGGCGATGCATAGTCCCTATTGGGTCTATTGCGATAGTTTGCAAATAGAATCGAATTCGCCATGACATTATTATCATTTGATGCTCCACCTCCAGGCTGCTCCGTCATCTCTTCTTTATCGGATTGTTGTTGTTGTTGGCAGTCTCATAGTCTCCTTCGAAATGTTCTCTCAATCTCCGGGTCGTAGTTTGCCAGAGATTGAGAGTTCTGCAAAGAAATCACAAAAATTACTGTTAACAACTATTTTGCCGAAGTCCCCGGCAACGACGCCAAAAACATGATACGTTATTTTATGAATGGAAATATGGATGATATGCGTTGATGGATTGCGTTGTGCACTCAAGTTCCCCAGCGGAATTCAAGTGTAAATTCCTCTGAGTTTGCTAGTAAGTCCATGGTCGAACACAGGGACTTGTGAAAATAGTTGCGTTGGTAATGTTTATGAAAACTTTGTGGTAACCAAGTAAATAAATAAAGTGTGGGTGTGTTGTTGTGTTGATGAAAAAGAAGTAAACAAAGGCGGCAGATTTGAGAAAGATAGTTGCATTGATAGATGCAATGAGTATGCGATGAATGGGTTGAGAAGATCTTTAGCTAGCGTTACTCGAGAATGCGTCAAACTTTTCAATCATGTTACAACCATGCACAGCAAGTCATTTCCCAATGTAAATGCGTTGCTACCAAGTCTAGGACGCATGTGTTGAATGCAAAATGTCCATAGAGTTTATCCCTAAGTCTCTACTCTATTGAATGCAAAATGTCCATAGAGCTTATCCCTAAGTTTCTACTCTTGTCCTATGAGTTGATGCAAAATGCATGAAAGCAAGGTGACCGCATACAATCATATCTTACTGCTAAGATGCATGCGATGCGTTAATAACAAATAGTGCTCATTTCTAAGCGCCTATCTCCTGTTTATGGGTTCTAATCTGGTTCTTCCAAACCTAGATTCTGACCTGACCTTCTCAAGTCTAGATCCTGTCTTTAAACTACCTTCCCGAGTATCTCTAATAGACGAATGAAGCATATATAAACAAGATAATCGCAAAGATGAAGATTCCCTCATTATGCTAGCTAACTACTTCTCAACCCATTCAATTAATTTAGCTACTCATGCATAAATAACAGAGAGTGAACATATATAGAGAAAGACATTCCATTCTTATAACTGAGTTGAGTGAAAAATGACAATGAAATGTAAAGGTAGAGAGCCTGGTAGCAATTCCTTGCTGACCGAGGCTTTTTACACTGAATCTCTATTCTGATCTACAAATTTTCCCGCTTCCACAGGCGTCGACCCTCTCTCTGTCTTAGAGCTTTCAATGCTTTCCCAAGCTTACCGAAACGATCTACCGTCACACCTTCTTCCTCGTGTCCGCCTTAAAATGAAAGAAAACTATGGACAGTGGTGTGAACCTCTAAAGTGTCAGTAATCGACTACTTAACCCCTTCTCTGAAGAATGCACTTGGTATTTATAAGGTTTCCATGGTGAAAGAAGGCTTCTCTCTCCCGGTTTTACAGATGAGACAGCTTTAATTCCTGATCGAATAATTGTCACTGATAAAGCTGAATGTATTTCGTGACCATTATAGGCTATCAACTTAATTTAGATCCGACTGCCATCAGCTTTTTCTCCCATCGCTCTTAATTGTCCTTTCACTCGGATGCGCCCACCATGTTGCGCTAACCAAGTTGTGGTGATTCTTCTTGGGCGAGTGTTTGCGAGCACGATCAACGTAAAGTCTTGCGGTGAAGTTGCACTCAAACAATGTATTCCTATGATCACAATCTCTGCATTGTGTTAACGCATATTCTGCACAAGAATGTAAAGATCAACTGCTCTAATGCGCTGGACGCATACGACCGCAATATTATAGAATTTATGTTTAAAGGACGCAATTTATCATATTTCATCAATGCAATCCAACATTGTTTAAGAACTTAGTACTCTGATAACGTGCATTTCTGCCCGTTATCAGTATCTTGGGTACAAATCCCATTTTCCAATGCATTATGATAACCACACCACAACAATCAAATCCAGGCAAAACACATTTCCCAATCATGCCAATATTTCAAATACAGCCTATATATATATATTCAAATATATACATAGAAATCAATCATAAAAACAATAGAATAACCACTCACCTTGGTTGGTTTAGGAACTTTCCTCTCTGAAGTTCCTTCGGTTTCCTTGGTTTCCCTTTTGAACCTTAGATTCTAGATTCAACTATCAGCTCAGATTACTCATAGTTCTAGACCTTATTTTAAGATACTTTCTTCTGTAAACATATTCTAAATTGTCTCAAGAAGCTTACCCTAAAATCTTAGCTTAGAACTCCTCGGGTTTGGTCGAAATCATCAAAATATCAAGACTGACCCAAGCTTACCCGAAAGCTCGACCCTTTTGTCTTTTCTTTACTCTCCAGCACAGTTGCTTGGAACTTCTTTCCTGCAACCCTACCCTGAAAACTAGACTCTCATAGCTTTCAGGTGGATTTGGAATCACTCCAAACGCACGAGCATTCTGGGAGAACTCCTCATCCCAATTTGATGCTACTTCGAGACCTTCCTGCCCAATAGCATCTGCTCTTCTTGGAACCTCTTGACCAACGCATGGTCTTGCTATCAACGCATGTATTCATTCATCAACGCATAGTCTCCTCCCATATAGCCCTTATAAACTCTTCCTAATTTCCTTTGAAGAGAATTCGAGTTATGATCTAAAGAGAAGTCCTTGGCCGTATTATAGGTGTCTAAAATCTCTCCAAGACCGACACCTCTTGCTTGGCCGCATGTCCAGGCGTCCTTTCCCCACACTATTAATGCAACCTTCATGCCATCACAATCCAAGGTGTCTTCCTCTTCCTTAGCCAACACATAATGTTCAAATTGCATATCTTCTTGTGCATCCATCCCACTTGCTTGAAGCCCAAGATTTCTCCCCAACAAGCCACATGTCCGGATGATTTGGCATCACCATTGACGCATTCCACACCTTTATGGTCGTAAGCCATCTTGGCCGATCACTCCCTCATATAGCCTATGCATCAATCTAACCTCAAATATGTCCATCCAATCTGAAATGGCACTCCAATTGGCGCAACACACCTATGTCCGGACACCACTCATGGGCGCATGCGTCAATCCCATCTTTGCGCCCTTGAGGTGTCTTTTTAACCTCAAAATAACACCCTTCAAGCCATTGCCACCTAGCACCATGCCCCATATTCAACCTAATAACCTTGATTGTGCCATGTCTAATTAACGCAACCTTACTTTGTGCATCCAATTGACGCAACTTGGTCACATATGCTAGATGCTCGCAAGGCTCATCCTAACCTCAAATTGCTTTGTTGTGCATGTCCTTTTCTCTTGCATGGCTTTACCTTTGGCCTATGTGCTCAATTAGGATTATGACCAAGACTCTTCCAACGCATACTATTTTCTCAAGCTTTGTCCTATGCTCCCGCATGCCCTCGGATGTCCTTGACACATAGCACATCATCAACGCATAACAACCTTTAGGTCAAGCTAAGTCTCAACTCAATGTTTCATGGTATATCTTACCATCGCCTAGCCTTTTGCTAATGCATCCCCTATGACCATTGCGTATATGTCCTTGTTGCTTGTCAACATCCGTAGTCTCTTGCTCAAGACCAACGCACACTAACCTCATAAGCCTTATGTACTGCCAGCCTTAGCAACACAAAGACATTTCATCATGCGTCCACCATGGCTTGTCCTATCGCCTAACTCATCGTCTAGTTTTTTCTACTCATCACCTAGCTCATCGTCTAGTAATGTTGTCACTCATCATCCAACGCACAGCCCATCACATAGCGCCTGTGCCTATTGTATAGCATATAGCCTACCACACAGCTCTTCTTCATTGTGCAGATCTTGTTGATGTCCATCGTGTAGCGTTGACGCCCATCGTCGAGCACTACACGACTTTCATTTAGTGTATCATGCCCATCACATAGCACCATTGCCCAGCGTCATCGTTTAGCACTAATTCTGATCGTGTAGAGCCAATGCCTCATCACCTAACGCTATCGTCCATCGCATAGCATTATCGCTCATTCCATAGCGTTATCGTTTAGCGCAACTCTCCACATCGTCTAGCACCGCACCGTGCCGCACTATCGCCTACTGCATCACTTAGCTCACACATTTGCTAAACGTAGCTTACCTCATCATATAGTGCCACCCATTTGCTACCCGATTGTCCAGCACCTGCTCATTACTACACAATCGTCCAGCGCATGTACTCTCAACGCCCAGCGCCCATGTCCACACAACTTGAGGCTGCCGCATGCTTTGCTAGCCTCTCAAGATATTGACTGTTGCATGCTTGTCCACGCATAGCCTTTCCTCCCGACCACCCTTTGGCTTCCCTCAATGCCCAAATAACCTCTCAAATGAGCATGTCCAATGCATGGCATAACACTTAGCACAAGGCCAACACATTATCAAATACTTTGCCATTTCTTTATTGGCTTCCAGTGCATAGTTCATTTTGGCATCATAGTTAACCAAATTTTCACTAGTTAAGGCTTATCTCAAAGCTACTAAATGAATCTATTTAAGCACTTAGAATTTTCCTTCTCTTTAACATAGGATTTAATTTTCACTTAGTTAATTCCTTTATCACCTGCTTAAGTAGGGAAAATGGAAATCCAAGTTTCACACATCTATTTATTTTTGGGTAAAACTTTACTTAGGAATGTTCTGGCTAATTAGCAACCTAAGTCTATGTGGTTTATCCAATTATAATGTTTATAATTGGATTTAACCAACGATGTCTAGGTGAAAAACCAATTTTAACACCTCACACCGCTCACGTGTGCTCATAAAACTATTTAAAACCACTCAATTATTCAACCATAACCCCAGGTAGGAGGTGTTACATAGACCGTCAACTTAAGTACCCCTAGCCTTAGACAGTATTATATACCGATTGAGTTTGTAACCGTGTTTTATAAGATGTCAACCTACTTTAACTATTAAAACAGGTGGTTTAACCTACATGAGCATGTAACTTATCTTTGTTATGAATTTTGCTGTCTAATCCAATTTCATAACTATTGAGGAATGTCCTAGAACTCGAAATTCGTGTTAAACATTATATTTATCAATAATAATGACTTGTTGATTTTGCATCTTAGTATGGAAATCCAATAAACACATCCTTGGCTATAGTTTGGATGCTGTAACTTTATGTAGTGACATAAATAAGATCAAGTTGATAGCATATAGCCTAAATGGTCTAATAAGTATATGGATGAAATTGGATATCTCATCTTGGTATCACTATTGGATGCAGCCTACTCGTAGTCGTTATAAGAAGTTGTAAAGTGCTAAAAATGATGTGATCCACAAATCGTTCATGTTGAGACATGTGAGTGAGGGTGTTCTATGCAATGAGTTTTCATATAGACTGGACCACGAAAATAGTCACTTTTCTTTATAACCACCGTTTACTGTTAAAATTGACTATTTCATTTATTATGTAACGTAAGTTAACTTGATCTTAATCCTGAGCTAGATATGAACTCCTTTTATTCGGGATTATCCTTCGATCTGAAAACGGTGAGAGTAGTCCAACAACACTGCTCAATAAGCTTACCATTTTGGGAATAAGACTGGATGAATAGCTGGGGAAATAGCCTTGCAAGAAGGAATTCACTCCTACCCTTTTTAAGGTTAGCAGATAGGTTGTTCTCTTAAGTACTGATTCCAGGTCTTGAACAATTGGGGCCTCATCTTCTCATGATAGAGAAAGGATTTGATTCATAGAGATTATGAATTAGAATTGTTTATTAGAAGGTCAGTAGGAACTTAAGGAACAAGATGTATTCACAGATGTAAAATGATATTTTTGACCTAGCTGTGATTATGGACAACCTATCAAGGATCGACTTACTGATTATGGTTATTAAGTATACATAATATTTCTTTAGTGAGGGGAATTCAACTATGGGCTATAGTGGAGTGTCACATTAGTTAATGAATGGGGGTTAGATCGGACTAATGAGTTTCGACGATTAATCTCGAATCATTAGAGCCCATGATCTATAGGTCCGCGAGATCCCCCTACTAGCTCCTAAATGGTTAAGCTTTAGAGTAGCTTGAGAATTTAATTTGAAATGTTCAAATTAAAAGAAATAGGAGAATGTATATTTAAATATGATTTAAATATATGAAGATGATTATTGTGCAAACATTAATTTAGTATTTGATATTAAATTAATTTTAGAAAATAATTTTTCAATTTTATTAATCAAAATGGTTTTGAACCAAATTTTGATTTGAAAAGGAAATTGAAAATCGGTTTTGCATGGTACTAAATGGAAAATGTTGTTTTTCCATTATCATCTTCATCATGCTCATACAAAGCCCATCCCCTTCTCTTCATTAATACTCCAAGCATGAGCTACAAGCCATGCAATTCACTTCTTTGCATGTTCATCTTCAATAAATAAAGAAGTCTGGAGTGATTTGAAGAGAGCTGATACATAAATTTTGAGAGAAAATATCTATGAAAAGAAAGAGTTCTTCCAATTGGGTTGCTGTGAGTTTTTCACTGTTCTTCATCGATTCAAGTTGTTTTTGAGTCCCACAACTCTTTCTAAAGCTCCAAGAGGATAGTGGGGTGATAGGCCTCCAATTATGTGGCAATATCAAGAAATAAAGAATAGAGGAGAGGCGATTGAATCGGTTAAGAATGACTTCCAATTCAATTGGGAGAAGTACATGTTTACAAGAAGAAGGAAACGAAAAGAGAGGATAGTGAAGTCTGAATATCAGAAGTGAGGAACGAGAGCTCTCGAGAGTGGGAGTTCGTAAGTCTCTGTCGCGGAGAAGTCATTGCAGTTTGCCATTCATCGTCTACTTCTACTAGGCGATCGTGTAGTAGAGCTCAGCAATAGTGTAGCATTTGGTAAGCGATTGTATAGTAATTGGTAGGCGATCGTATAGTAATTGGTAAGGGATCATGTAATAGTTTTTCAGCGATCGTATAAGAGTTGGTGAGCAATAGCGGAGGATTTTGTAAGGGATTGTTTAGTAATACTGAGCAATCGTGTAGAACTTGTAAACAATCGTTTAGCGTTCGGTAAGCAATCGAGTGACAACTGTGAGCAACCGTTTAGTATTGTTTGATTCTTATTGTTGAATAAAGAAGACATTCATCGTTTAACTGCTATTCCGGAAGATTGTACCAACCTGTTACGATAATAAAGATTTCCAAGAATCAGTATCCTAACAAATTGGTATCAGAGCAATCACCTGGGCAAGCATGGTTCATAAATGCCTTGAAGAGAAATTAGAGGTACTAGAACAAGAAATCTTTGAATACAGAGTCGAAATACAGAAAGTGTCAACTATAGAGGAGAAGTTGGCATCGATACCGAAGAGCATTGAGAGATTTCGATTGCAAACAGAGAAACATCAAGAAATGCTCGTTTTCTATGTTACGAAAATGACCAAAGAAAAAGCAAAGATGACGGAAGAGGCAGAAGGATGGAATGCCAATAAGGGGTGCGGAACAAATAGTTCGGTGAAAGCACCTGGTGAAGAAGTGAATAGCGACTGGAGTGAATTCAAGAAAGTGGAAATGTCGATGTTTAGCGGAAGTGATCCAGACGCATGGCAACACAAAGCAGACCGCTATTTTCAAGTTCATAAGTTGACTGAGTCTGAGAAGATGATGATGACGGTTGTGAATTTCGACGGCATCGCATTAGACTGGTACCTATCTGAGGTAGACAGAAAGTCGTTCAAAGTTTGGGAAAACTTGAAGAAAAGGATGATAGCCCGATTCCGATCTTTAAGAAATGGGTCGTTTTGTGGGAAATTATTGACTACTAAACAAGAAATGACTATGGAAGCATATCGATCTGTGAAGGTGTCGAAGTCCATTGTCTTGGATCAAGACAAAGAGATTGTGAATCACTTTTGGCAAGAGTTGTTTCGACTGTCACGTACCAAACTCCATCACTGCTCAGTTTCTCAACCTCATTCAGATGGTCAAATAGAGGGGTGAATCGCAGCGTGGAAATGAATTGGAGGTGCTGTTGTGGTGAGCGACCGACAAAATGGATGAACTAGTGGCATTAGGCAAACTATTGGAGTAACACTACATATAATGCTTCTACTGGCTTGGCCCCTTTTCAGATTGTGTATGGACGACAACCTCTAGTGTTGATTTACTATGGGAAGGATTGTACGACCAATGCGACTTTGGGCCAACAAATGCGAGATAGAGATGCTACATTGTGTGAGCTTTAAGAGCATTTGAGGCTGGTTTAAGAGAAAATGAAGAAGTTTTCTGACAACAGTGACATGATGTGATCATTAGTTATGGTTGAAGTTGCGACCCTATTGCCAAATTTCAGTTCTGCAAAAGCATAATGTGAAATTATCTCCCAAGTATTATGCAGCACATCAGGTAGTGGACAGAGTCGGATCAGTAGCTTACAAGTTGAACCTTGAGACAACAGTTTTGATACGTTCAGTGTTTCATGTGACGCAGCTGTTGACATAAAGATTGATCTAAGCTACAAGCTCATGTCCCCGTTACCAGTTCCCTGGCAACGGTGCCATAAACTTGATGACAAAAAGATTTATCTAACTTACAAGCTCATGTCCCCGTTACCAGTTCCCCAGCAACGGAAGGATGAGCTTCCCTCTCAGGCTTGCTCAACCGAGCATGGATCTGAGTATAGAGCTTCGCAGCGGGGATTTGGCAAAATAACATTGAGACTTACCTCTCGGCCTTGTCTCTTTTCTTCTCGAATTTCTTCCGATCAGTACTCAGCTCAGCCTCTCTCTCAATAATCCAACAGCAATTAGCCCTCGTATCAATTATACCATATCAAGTATCTCTTCTCTGAATTCTATGGGGGTATTTATAGGTGAAAAGCTTTGACTCTTGGCTTGTCAACCCCACTTCTTGTTATGGAAATTCTGAAGATGAGGGAATAAATATTCTTTTTGTTATGCAATTAGACCGTCAAATCTGCACAACGGTTAGTTGTATACGTGTCGCAATCCTCCATCTTTGCGTTGCTCAGCTGCATCTTTCGATCGGTTGCTCACATACGGTGTTGTTTTTATTACCGCATGGGGTTGAAATTCAGCTTGGGATCGACTGTCGTATTGTGTTGTCATTGTGTTAATCGTCTATTCGTTTTTGATTGACGGGCACAATGTAACAAAGATGCATTGTTCGGTTGCTCGTTAAGCCTTGATCACAAGCGGTGACTTGGTTTTCCTGCAAAAAAGAGTAAAAATATCATTTTCTACCATTTTAACGATGTCAGTGGGTGTAATTGTGATAATTTAGAATTATTGTATTTCTGAGCTAATTTTCATACAATCAATGCATATTCCTTCTCTTTTGGCTGCAATATCTAGATAAGGCAGCATAAATAACTTATATTTCTACAAGAAATGGGGTGGACAACCAGAAGTTTACCTTGAGGACAAGGTAAAGATGGAGGGGGGAGGTAATGATAGGCCTCCAATTAGGTGGCAATATCAAGAAAGAAAGAATAGAGGAGAGGCAATTGAATCGGTTAAAAATTACTTCCAATTCCGTTGGGAGAAGTGGAGGTTTAAAAGAAGAACGAAACAAAAAGAGATGATAGCGAAGCTTGAATATCAGAGTGAAGAAGAAGAGCTCTTGAGAGTGGGAGTTCGGAAGTCTCTATCGCGGAGAAGTCATCGTAGTGTGTCATTCATCGTCTACTTCTACTAGGCGATCATGTAGCAGAGCTCAGTGATCGTGTAGCATTTGGTAGGCGATCGTATAGTAATTGGTAGGCAATCATGTAATAGTTTGTAAGCAATCGTGTAGAAGTTGGTGAGCGATCGCGGAGGATTTTGTAAGCGATCGTTTAGTAGTATTGAGCGATCGTGTAGAACTTGTAAATGATTGTTTAGCATTTGATAAGCGATCGAATGACAACTGTAAGCGATCGTTTAGTCTTGTTTGATTCTTATCGTTTAATAAAGAAGACGTTCATCGTTTAATTGCTTTTCTGGAAGATTGTACCAACCTGTTACGATAATAAAGATTTCCAAGAATCAGTATCCTAACATGGGAAAGACCTTGAGGTGGTTCACGGTGATTTTTGGTGAAGACTGTTGTTGTACAATCAAGTTCTTGGAGAGTTCTTCAAAGGTATGATCTTAAAACCCTCTTTTTAGAAAAGCATGCTTTAGTTTCTGCCAAAATCAGTGAATATGAATGCTTATGGATCCTTGATATTTCTCCTGTATGTTATTTAACCCTTTCAATAACAACTTATAAAATAACAAACATACATGCATTGTGTTTGGATTGGGGATCGATGTTGTTGATAGAACACGAGACATACGCAGCGGAAAAATGATCTAATTACACTCTAATTGCTTTTAATTTAAAGAAAAAAACAAGCAATTTAAAGGGAAAAAACAGTAATTAAAAATTACCTTTGAAGCTCCCAAAAATCGCTTTTCCTCACTGAATCTCGACTTGAACTCTTCTGGACCACCACTAGAGTTGACCTACTATCCTCTGGACTCAGAACCGGATTGTAGGACCCAGTGGATGAAGAAATCGAGAGAAAGAAAGAGATGGAAAAATAAATGGAATTTTGTGGTTTGGGTTTTTATTTTTCCAGAAACATTTTGAAAACTAAAATTGACAAAAAGTGAAAAGTTTTTCATCCAAATTCAAAAGCCCATTTTATAGAATAAACCATGCAAGAATTGCATGAAATAAATTCATAAAAACCCAACACCTAGAATCCACTATCTAAGTGGGCTTAATGTCTCCACTATAAGTTAACACCTAACCCACTATTTTGTTAGTAGAATTATCCAACAAAAGTTTGGATTTTCCCACTAACTTTCATCAAAGGGCAAAATAGTCATTTGGTCAAAGTCAAACTTTGACCAAAAAGTCAACATTTTGAATTTTTATATTTTTTCCGTGTTGACTAATTTTGATCTCCTTAGCATGAATCCATATTCATTTTCTCGAAAATCAAATCACATTTGAATATAAGGTCAGTCAACGTTTGACTTTTCAAAATCAAAAGTCAACTCTTTGACTTTTTACATCTTTGACCATTTCAATTATTTCCGAGCTTCCGAATATGAACGTATTCATATTCTTAATATTTAAATCACATTTAAATATTAAATTTATATCTCTAAATTGAAAACCCGACCACTATATCACATACACTTGTCAGTTTCTCTCTCTTCACCTAATTCGAACAATTCGAATCATTCTATCATACTGTTCTAAGTTTATTCCATATGAGCTAGTAGGGGAACCTAATGGACCTATAGATCATGGGCTCCAACGATCTGAGATTAGCTGGTTAAACTCTTTAGACGGAGTTAATCAACATTCGTTAACTAACGGGTCATTCCATTATAGTCCCGTAGTTGCACTCCCCTCACTATAGATATTTTCGTGTCCATTTTATATAACCATGATTAGTAAGCTAATCCTTCACAGGTTATTCGTATTCGCGGGTTTTACCCCCAAGACTACATCTTATCCTTAAGTTCCACTGATCCTCTAATGAACAATTGGTTTAAGGTCCAACCTATAAACTGAACCCCTCTCAGGCCAAGGAGAGGGTGGGGCTCCTTGTTCATGACCTAGATTCAGTACTAAAGAGAATAACCTATCTACTATCTCTATAACGGGTAGGATTGAATTCTGTCTTGCAACCTATGTTCCCAGTTATCCACCCGATCTTACCCTTGAAATGGGAGGCTTATTTGGCCAGCGATGATGAGCTACCCTCACCTATGCAGATCTAAGGATAACTTCAAGTGAACAAGAGTTCATAGTTAGCTCAGGATTAAGATTAAGTTACTTGGGTCATCAATTAACGAAATAGTCAGTTTTATACATAAGATGGCATTTAGAACGTAAAAAGTGACTATTTCATGGTCCAGTCTTATGCAAACTCAATGCATAGGATGCCCCCACTCACATATCTCTATATGAACGATTCAGGATCACATCGTTTGTACTAACTTCAAAGTGGGTCGCATCCATAGTGTCCCCAGAACAAGGCGCTTAACCTTATTCATATACTATAGACTATTTTGGCTA